>NW_026713418.1:0-36654 GCF_029784015.1 Lycium ferocissimum | reverse complement strand
TTTGGCGGGGCTAATTCCCCCAGTTTCGGGGACAGTGTGTTTGTATGGTTTTCCAAGTTATGTTAGAGATTTTGGGCGGGGGTCGTGTGTACGAGATGTCCGTTTGTAAACAGCTATGTCGTTGTATCGGTATGCATTGTGTTATGAATTTTGTGTGTTTAGCATTCGTTATGGTTACAGTTTTGTTTGATTTGAAAAAGTTGAAAGGCATGTATGTTTTTTTCCGAAAAAAAAAAATTTTCACCTTATATATGTTATGCTTTCAGGAGCTCAAAGATGCGCGGGCGAGTATTATGAGAGTTCCATGGGGGGGTTCGCTCGGCCACAGGTAAGGGTCGGAGTGCCCATCACACACTGTCGGATTCGTGGTGTGACGGATAGAGACTTTGCGAACGGTGCCGGAGTGTATGATATGTTTGTCGAGTTCTGTTTGTAAGCTACGTAAGCCGGTGTGTTTGTATGTATTATGTTACCGATGTGTTTGTAGCGGCTATATAAGCCGAAGTACCGTTATGCCTTATATTGCGGATTTTATTTGGTTTGAAAAAAACGAGAGGCATGTTTGTTTACGAAAAATTTTCATTACGTGTGTATGCTATGTTTTGTGGGCCCGATGGAGGAGTGTTACGTTAGTCGGCGGGTTCGCTCGGCCCTAAGTAAGGGTCGGTGCCGTCGCCCTAACCGAAATCGGGTGTGACATGCATGCTCCCACGGTGGGAACACGAGTGCAGGTGGTCTCGACTGCCACGACTCACACATCCAAGCTGTCAGCGCGCCAAAACACTCGGGAGCTGCGGCACCTTTGAATATCCGCACCCTCGATCTCTGCCGGGCTGCGGGGGTGTGCCGTCTTGGCGGGAAGGATATACTTTCTTCTGCTCTTGGGTACACACCCCTCAAAAATCCCCCGAATATCCGGATGATCTAGCCCTCTTGGGCGCCCACTGTCATCGACCCTATCGGTGGCCGCCCTCTGCGTTCATCCTCCATGCCACCCCGGGCGTGGGGCTGTATCTGGCATATCCACACCACCGATGCAGGCCGCACCCCAAGAACACATCCTTGAATCTTGGTCCGGCCCATATATATCGGTGCATCCGGTCGATCATATCGGCCACATATGCGGGCGCATATCGGCCAACGAATCAAACTCTAAACCGTACTCCCGGGCGTCGCTCTCTCGGCGAACAATCAGATCTGCTCACCCCCGGCTCGCCTCCGGAGGGTAAATGGGCAGGAAAGCCCGCAAACTCGCCCATGCGGCTGGAGGGGCACCCTACTCGGGACGCATCACGACTCATACCAATTAAGTCGCTACATCGTGCAACCGGTATGACGCCATCTCAACCGACTTCTGCCTCGGAAGCACTAATCAATACGCAGTGGCACGCACCTGTTCTGATGAACTCATGAGGGTCCTCTAGCTTTCGAGCAAAACCGGTGGCTCACAAAGTAGAAAATCATGAGCCCTCGACTATCGCGCTGTCTACACGATCATCCCCGCTCCTGTCTATGGACTACCCCGCTACCAACCGAGTCAATAACTGGTGCCTCTCGCGGGGGTCCCATAATCCACCCTTGGATGGGGGAGGTGCTGTGCATCGGGTACATGAGCCGGCGGTGGAGCCGCCCGCTCGTGCCGGGCCGTGTCGCCCAAATCCCTCCGATACCGGCGGCATAAAGCAGTAATCCAGCCGCGGAGGGGCACAATATGCGGCTCAACCGGGGCACGAGCCTAGTAGTCATCCCGGGCTCGGCCGGTCTCTGCCTCGCCGTAGACTTGCACACAACACGGGCAGCCGTCACCTTATCGGAGGCATCGGCCGAAAACATAACATTTCGTCGAAAGAGTCATCACGATAACACGGCTCTATCGCACGATCTAAGATCGAAAAAAGATAACATCCTAAATGTCCTGTAGCCTCTGTTTATAGATGTGGTGCACAACACCGATAAACAAGACTCTACTAGACACGGTACGTAGGACATTTCGAGGATGAACCGCTCTCGATACCACTTCGTCACGACCCAACCCAACCACCGTGGCGGTGACTAGTGCCCGGAGGTGGGCACCCGAACAATCACAAATAGAGTCGCAAAATGATGGCCTCTGGACACAAATATCAAACGCCGTCTCGATTATATCAAGCTGCGCAAACACGTCTCAAACACAACAACCGTATGTGTATCAAAGCCGGCAAAGGCTATGAAATGGCTCGCAACGGCCCAAAACATATACAAATGCAAGCCGATTTAGGGGCAATGCATGGCTAACGTGACACACACACAGAGAGAGAGAGAGAGACCCGAACATATATCATACAAGCACAGCGCTGACGTATTAGCACAACCCACATACATGTCCACAAGACCTCTCAAATGACAAACGAGAATCATATGGCGGGACGGGGCCCCGCCGTACCCCCGAACAAATATATACAAATGCAACGAACGAATATATATAAAGGTGACTCCCGAATAAGGGAGCACTCCAAACGACGGCGAGAAGAGGGTGTCTAACCAGGTGGATCACCAAGGCGAATGCGTTCACGCGGGCATGCAAACGCGAACCCCCGAAAAAAGGGGGTCGGTGCGAAATATGTACGGAAGTGTGCAAAGTAAAATATAGTATACAAATGCAATCATACTCGAAACGAAACGAGAAAGAAAAGTGTGTTTCCAAAGTATCAAAATGTTACTTTCAAAATATAAGTCATGCATAGGGCACAGGAAATATGGTCGCCCGCCCGTCGATGGCGCCATAACACAGCATAACACCAGAAGGTTTCAAATCTCCGTATCCCCGTCACATATCATACACAGCATAACGCCATACACAGCATAACACCACATATAAGAGGAACCCGGCCCTCGAGCGAGGGGCTCGGTGAACCATAAACACAGCATAATACCGGAGTATATCATAGTGCGCACGATAATAGAACCGGCCCGGGACTCGGCGAAAGATATAACAGAATGCACGAACGGAGTCGTGAGTAACCATATGCATAAAATCATTATCATGACTCAAATGATAAGTAAAATGACCATACTTAAAGTCGGGATATTAGTCATATCATATTTTGTCACAAGTCATCGAATTACAAAAAGGAGAGTCGCCGGGGCCCACGGAGGGTGTTGACCCGATTCGGGCCCACCTATGAAAAACATACTTATCATACATCATACAATCACCTACGAGCATATCGAGGCAATCCCGAGCCTTTTACGCAAAAGATACGAGCGTTCGTAGTTATGGAACTTTTAAAAGCCAAACTTTTTGTACAAAAGTTGAAAATCAAATATTTCAAAGGCATAAAGGCCAATATTTCATCATACCAACATACGAATTTCCAAGAAACGAATAGGAGTCAAAAACATGCTCGGATTGCGAGAATAGAATTTCCTCGAGGCTCGTGTCATAGCCTATTTGTAACTAAGGCATGCCAAAGAAGAAAGAATGGAGCTTCACCTACCTCGTACGCACTCAACGCTAGCTCAAACTCAAGATAAATCCAACCTACGAATCGGGCTAACCAAGATCTACAAACAAGTCATAATATGCCAAACATTATCTAGAGACATTTGGGCATTTAATTCCAATTTAGCCCTTAATTCTACAAAAATTTGGGCAGCATTTCCCCTGTAAATAGAACCCCGAGAATTTAACTCGGCCAAATCAACAACAACAACAACAACAACCAACCTAGCAACATTAATAATCAATCCGAAAGGCAATACAACAATAATAACTCTCTTTTCCATCATTCAACAACATTCATAAATTCAATTCAACGGCTTACCTTCAAACCAACATCGACGCTTATACATTCAAATACTAACCCGAACCCATACCAACAATATTTAAAGACATTCTAAGCAATTCATACAATATTTCCAACAATCCAACAATTTCTCCAAGCCACCCGAAACTGTCTCCAACCCGAGAACACAACTATAATCCATTTCTAACTTCCGAATCATGATTTGCATCAATAATCCATACTATAACGATATCATTATCATAAATACACAAATTACATCAAACGCATAATAACCTTCAATTCAGCCCATACATTTACAAGATCAATCTTGAGTCATTAAAAGCTCATTTCCAACATAGAATTCATTACGACAACCACTAAAACACTAAGCGACATTAATGCGTTCTTTGTCATATACCATGACCCATTTTCGGCCAACACAACAAATATACATATTGATGATTCTCATTCATTCTTCACCCTATAATGATCATAAATACTAACTAGACCTCAATTCATTTCTTCAACACAACACAACACACACACACTTCACACGGCTAAGCCTCATACACATGGCCTCAATTTCAACTTACTATATTTCATGATTTTCATCCATTTTAACATACTACAACATGCATACAACCTTCATAACACATAAGACATGATTGATTCTTACCTTTCTTCTTCAACTCCACAAGTGGCCTAGGGTTTGCAATTGACACAACGAGTGGTTGGATGACCCGAACAACGCTTCCACGCTACTTAGGGACCTCAACTTAGTGGGTTTGCATCAAAGAAATAATTTTTGGATGGCTAAAATTGGACCTCACTTTTTTTCTCTCTTGGCCGAGAGCAAGCTTGTTGTTCTTCAACTTTCTTGATTTTTTTTGCTAAGTGTTGAAATGAATAAATGAAGTAGTAGTCATCTTTTAAGCCTCTTGATGAATCATACATGTGTCCCTTGGCCCACACTTATGTTGGACAAATTAAAATTGTCCACAATTTGTGTGGGACAAACCCCACACCACACAGCCAACCATAGAAAAATGCATGATTTTCAAGTTTCATAATTTCCAATTTTGGTCCCAAATTTTCCTAATTGTTCCATGCCAATAAATTCATGCACAACTTATGTCTCAAAATAAAATCGAAGGTCCAAAGTCTCGACTTTGCATCCCGAAATGGTTTGGTCTCTAACTTATCACAATTAATCCGGATTGTTCCAATGTACAAAATACGGGACATAACACCAGCTGCCTCTGAAATCAATAACACGGGCCCGCAACATATATCCTAGTATCTAAATAGTACGCTCGGTCTGTCCGTCAATCTGAGGGTGACATACTGTATGGAGGTTCACTTTTGACCTTATCCCTTCTGGAGTGATTTCCGAAGTTAGCCGTAACCGAGCCCCCTGTCTGAGATCATAGATGTGAGAACTTCATGAAGTCTCTACATACTTTCGCATAGCCTTTAACTGGATAAATGGTCCTGACTGGAGGAAGGTGGGCTGATGTCGTCAGACTATCCACCCCAATCCATATAGAGTCATACTTTCGTAGTGCGCGGGGTAAGTTTGTCATGAAGTCTATATTCTGGAATCTTCAGCCTCATGTATTTCTCCTCGACTCCTTTAAAAGACTTTAACTGCCACTCTACCTTTTGCTCTTAGTCTCTATCTTTGGGGTTAGTTATCAAGTGGCGATGAAGTCCCCTCATATAGTAACTTCACATAGCCGCTCCCTGCTTTAACTATCATCAGCTGGTGTAGTTCTGAAAGAATTTGACATATAAATTCACCATCTTTTAGTAACCAGCTAGTTCTGATCATCTTGCTTAAATCGTATTATAATCCCCCTTTACTCAACTTGTAACATTCTAGGCACATTATCTCGTGTCATCTTTTTATCCTTAATCTAAACCCTTCTATTGTCCCTTTGCTCAGATCTTGCTCTTAACTTTCCGGTCACATATTATGTGGCAATCTTTACAAGAATATGCGAAGGTGCTCAAATTAACCCAAGAAATACCTTAGCGTGGCTTCACTAATCCTTATGTTTTACTTTGTCTCAGCAAGGAATCTTACCTGTAGCCCAAGCATCCGTATCAAATATATTGTAGTGTCGATCGTCTCCATCTTACACTTGCATCTCTCGCACCCACTTCCCCCCTTAAGGGTGTACTTATACTATTATCAAATTATACTTTGCCCTATGTCCGTATTTCCAATCTTAATTAGGCAGCACTTTTATTCCGACATTTTTATCCCCTTGCCTTCCAGCTACTCACTTTCTTTCTTTTCCAAATATCATTGTATTAGAACTTTCCAAGCTTAACCTGTAGTGAAAACAGCATCAGCTTGCCTTGTAACATTCGTGCCATTTATTTTCCTTCTCCCTTAAACTTTGTTACCCTGTCCGATTAATGCCTTCCATATACCGCCACGTTGGTTGCCGGAATACACATATCCGCTGATATGGCCATGTACGGGATATCATGTGCATACCTATATATATATATATATATATATATATTGTCACGACCCAACCCCGTAGGCCGTGACTAGTGCCCGAGCTGGGCACTCGTACATACCCAATAACCAGAATCAGCATACAAATACTTACACATATACAAAGATCATACGAAGTCTCAAATTGTCGGCTGCACATGCGTATACTTGATATGTTACGTGCATTATGATAGCCTTGCCGGCTACCCCAAATTTCCTTAATATTCCATACTACAAAATCATAAGCAACTCATGTCTTAAAATAAAATCGTGGTTAAAAGTCCCAAGCTTATGATTTCAATGTGAATATGAGAATGTTGAGTTATTTTCATGATTATATCGATTTTATTCATTGTTGTTGATCTCACCTTATAATAATTGTTCCTTCAAGGTGAGATATAGCGATGATGATTGCTTCATAATTAAATTGAGGGATTTCATGGCTAATTGAAGGAAAAAGACGGAGATCACAACAGCCATGGCAACTCACGGCCATGGCTATTCTTGAAGAGGCTACATGTTGACTTTAAGAGCTTGGCTTCTAAGGTAAGATTCCATCCCCTTTTCCATGTTTTGGAAATGATTAATCTTGGTATGAATTGGTGGATGTGGAATTGAATGCAAAAATTGTGTGGGTTGATGTTGAAGCTTTGTTTGGGCCGTAGAGGTTATTTTAAGCTAGAAGTTGTGAGGAAATTTTAATTAGTATTGTTGTTGTTGTTGTTGTCATGACTCAAATGACGAAAGTAAAGGGAATTTGATGATTAGAGATGAAGTTATATTTGTTTAGTGGGCTGCTCTTGTTGAATTGAGGAATTAAGGATTGAGATAATGTGTTATGTTGTTGATCTCGTAAATTGGTGGACTAAGTGTCATTAAAACTTGTGTTGTGTTGATTGTAATTGACGGGCTGTTTTGGAACTTGTTGTTAATGTGGTTGTTGGTATTGTTGTCGATGATTTAGCCGAGTTGAATTCTCGAGGTTGTTGAATTTACAGGGAAAATGCTGCCCGAATTTCTGTAGATAAAGTACTAGTTTGGAATCGAATTCTTAAGTGCCTATAGCTAATGTTTGGTATCAATGATGTTGTTGTAGATCTTGGGAAGCCCGAGACTTAGGTTTGGATTAGCTTTGAGAGCGGACGAGGTATGTAAAGCCTAACCTTTCTTTCTTTTGGCATGTCTTAGTGGTAAGTAGGCTATGATACGAGCCTCGGGGTAACTCCATTCTTAAGATCCGAGCTTGTATACGATTCTTATTCGCTTCTTGATGTTGGCTCTCTTAATGTAGTCGAACTAAGGTTCTTATGTTTTTTTTATGATTGGATTTCAAATGTTCATAAAGAATTTTGTTGTTAAAGGATTCCGTAACTACGAACGATCGTAACTTTCATAGACAAGCTCGGATCGTTTCGAAACGTTCGTAGGAGATTCCATAATGAATAATATCTCCAACTTTCATAGGCGGGCTCGGATTGGTTTGATACCTGTCTGTGGGCCCTGACACTCTTCTATGTTTGGTTCTAACGACTTTCTGAAAGAGCTTAATGTGACTATCGTCTTAGCCCTCGAGCGTCTACTACTTACTTATCTATTGAGTCTATAATGATGATTTTATGCATATGGTTACTCACGACTCTGCTCGTGCATCTTGTTGTTATATCTCTCGCCGAGTCCCGGGCTAGTTATGTCGTCGTGGGCACTATGTTATATTCCGGAGTATGATGTGTTCCGGTTCACCGAGCTCCTCGCTAGAGGGCCGGGTTCCGTGTATGTTTTGGTGTTATGATGTGCTATGGCGTTATGATGTGTGATGGGATTTGTCGGGTTTCGGAGATATGAAATCTTACGAGTATGATGTGTTATGGCGCTAATGACGGGTGGGCGACCATATTCCCTGAGCCCCATGCATGATTGTGTTTTTAAAGTAAATATTTTGGTATTCTGCATAATTTACTTATTTTTTGTACTTCTTGTTTCGATTATGATCCTTTTTACTGTATTTCATGCTTTGCATACTCAGTACATATTCCATACTGACCCCCTTTCTTCGGGGGCTGCGTTTCATGCCCGCAGGTACAGACGCCCACTTTGGTGATCCGCCAGCTTAGGACACCTACTCTGCTATCTTGGAGTGCTCCTTTGTTCCGGAGCCTATATTTTGGTACAGACTCTTCCGTTGCATTTGGGTATGTTTGATCAGGGGTACGGCGGGGCCCTGTCCCGTCATATGATTCTGTTATGACTCTTAGAGGTCTGTAGACATATATGTGGGTTGTGATTGGCTACTGTTCAGTTGTGTTCGTATGATTTATGTTTTGGGCGGTCCCATTCGCCGTGGCAGCCTTGTCGGCTTGCGTTTATATATTTTGGGACGCCGTGCTTTGTGACAGCCTTGCTGGCTTCTGTGATATATATGTTTGCATGCGACAATTTGAGACTTCGTATGATCTTTGTATATGTGTAAGTATTTGTATGCTGATTCTGGTTATTGGGTATGTACGGGTGCCCAGCTCGGGCACTAGTCACGGCCTACGGGGTTGGGTCGTGACATATATAATTACTATTATATTGCTTACAAAATATTTCCAATCGCTATTCAACTTACCCTGCTTGTAGAGCTGTGATGCACCTTCTTTCTCTTCACTGGTTCAGTTTGCCTCGTCCTATGTGACCTCTTTAGGTTTCCGCCCACTTTGTATACCCTAATTTCCCTTAGGCTACTCTAGCTTCCCCTTTGGTTCTCCTGTGTCTGACTTTATAGGACTTTTAGTACACTTCCCAGGGGGTCACCCATCCTAAAATTTCTCTCACTCCAGCACGCTTAACCTTGGAACTCTGATGAAATACGATGCTTTAATACTAGTATGATAGCGTCCACCTCACCGCATGACCTTCACCACATAATCTGGAGTAAGTTGAAGTCCTAACAGATTTCGAAACGTTCTCATAATACATCTCCCTCCGAATTAGAAAGGGTTTCTTACTCTTCTGACTCCACAATTACTATTTTAGCCCTTTTTCAATCCTCAATATTCACTTTTCATTTATGGATATGACTACTTTCCGTCCTAGACTTCCAGATTCCCAATGGTGGTGAACACACCTTGATCGCCGTTACTTATAAATACTCGGTTACCGGCCTTTGGATTTCTGCTCTCATTTTACTTCGCTCCTCATCCTTTCTATAACCGGGTCTTTCACAGTCCCGTCACTTATAGTACTCGTATCCTTGGCTACACATGTCATGATCTATTACTACACTGTTATCTCGCTTTCTTCTTATTTCCTTCTTCCAATTACCCTTTCTTTTCTTACGCTCGCTATCATTTCCGTTATTATATAACCCTTATTCTAAACTTCCCCTATGGAACTTGATAAGCCTTCCTTATTCGTTCTATAGCTCGCTTTTCCGTTTCCCACTTGCCTTTATATTCTAGCTACATAGATCACATCATAGCTTTGGCCACCTTCTCACTCGGCTTTACTTATTTTCATAACAATCCTTATTATATTCACATTATATCCTGTCCGTAATCAATCCTATGGTATAACATTTCTTAACCTTATCCACGATTCTTACTATGGGTCGATGAAGTAAGCGTATTTAACCTTTTACTCTCCCCGATCAATCTTATCCTCAATTCAGCAATTAACTTCTTTCTCGAGGTCAGCCGTACTCGTAGCTTAGTCAAATCTTATCATTACTATTGGCACGACCTTTCAAGACATATTACAAACCTATATCTCATTCTCTCTTTATTTCTAGGAAAATTTTGGCAGAGTTTCCTCTGTAATTGTTACTATCTCAAAACCTGCACGCAGGAAATACCAACAATGCCTCACAGGGCCAACATATGTATATATATATCATATCATATCACAGCCACACAGGGCTCCCAATATCAACAACAGTACGAAAATGATGAACATACCTCGTATGCCCAACTCAATTTTTCTTATTCTTTTCTGTTTGCTTTCCTTTAATCTTGACTTGTATTTCAATCGTACTCCAATATATCACGACATATATCTTTCATACCTTCGCTTACTTACATGCTTTGTAACTTCCAATATCGCTAGTCACTTTCTTCGTCGATGCCATTCTTCTTTTGAAATCAAAGGTTAGTATAAGGAATCTCATTCCCTATGACTTGGCTACATGGCACGATCTCGGATGTGAAAAGAAGTAACCACCACTAGATGCCCGTAGCCTCTGTTTATAAATGTGGCGCGCTTCACACCATAAACGGACTCTCTGGACACGACTTTGCGTACAACCCCTAGGACGAACTGCTGCGATACCAATTTGTCACACCTCAACTTTTGATAGGGCATGATGGGCACCCGACCCTTACTTAGGGCCGAGCGAACCCGCTGATCCTCGTAATACTCATAATCTTACTGGACTCTTAAATCATGAAATGAATGCATAATGTTAGCTTTTAAAAAAAAACATGTTTTTCGTCTTTCTCAAATCGAGTAAAATGCGTAATCATATGAAATTTGTAACATAATGCATAATGATACATCGAAACTACCGCAGCCGCTTACAAGCACCGACATGTTATACACGTGACTCCGTCTCGCAAAGTCTCTCTAACATAAACCAGGATACCATAACATAGATACTCGACTGGCCGTACTCCGAAGGAAGTGGAGCTCGCCAATCCAGTTGGAACATCTTCTACTAATATCCTCTACTCATCTGTATACACCTGCGTGGCATGAAACGCCGGCCCGAAGAAAAAGGGGTCGGTGACGAATATGTACTGAGTATGTAAAGCATGAAATACAGTAAACAGGATCATACTGAAATCAGGAGTGTAGAAAAGTAGTACAGTAACTGGAAAACCACAAGGCTTGCCTTTGAAACATAAATAAATAATCATCATGTACATATGCATGTATAACGTGTCCCGGCCCTCTAGTGAGGGACTCGGTAAGTAAAATCATCATATACATGTACATATAACGTGCCCCGGCCCTCTAGTGAGGGACGCGGTGAATGAAGTCATCATATGCCGTCCTGGCCGCCATCCCCATATCATCATGTCATCATATACATATATATAACGTGCCCCGGCCCTTTAGTGAGGGACGCGGTGAATAATGCAGTGGAGTGTGCACGAATACATGCCCTGGCCCGGGACGCAGTGAAAGAACTAATAACAGCTAGCACGAGTAGAGTAGTGAGAAACCATATGCATATAAATCAACTTTTAAGACTCAATAGATAAGTAGACAAATCAACGCTCGAGTATCAAACGACAACATGTCGGATCCGTTCTACATGCCATTAGGACTACGTTAAAGGGAGTCTTAGAAATCGTAGACGTGTATCAAGCCAATCCGAGCCATGCATGAAAGTTACGGTGCATTATTCGCTATAGAATCTTTTACGAACATATCAAAGCAATCCGAGCCCATTTATGAAAGTTGGGGACATTGTTCATTATAGAACTCTTTAGGAACAGGATCTCTTTATGCACCATGTACTATCCAATCATGCAAAGACTCGAGGGCAATAGCCCGACGATATTAAGAATGCTAATATCAAGAAGTGAATAAGAATCGTAGACATGCTCGAAACTTACGAATAGAGTTACCCCGAGGCTCGTATCGCATCTTACTTACATCTAAGACATGCCAAAAGAAAGAAAGGATAGGCTTTACATACCGTGTCCACCTTTTTATTAGCTACGCTTATTCGTCCCACTCGTAAGCCTACACTTAAAAGGATTCACACTAACGTTAGACTCTTTCATTTACACTTGTTCCAAATTTCAAATCAAACTACTCTATATTCGTCGAAAATCGGGCAAAAGATCTCTCCCCCCGTTTATATGCCTAGCCCAAAATTACGATTCAGCAACCAATCAATAACAACAATAATACCAACATCAACAACACTATTATTCATACCAACATATTCCATAAACATCCCACACGACGTTTTTCAACATACAACAACAATATGCACTTTCTTCCATCCCAATCAAGGAGTATAATCTCATCAACACGCCAACAATGTTATATACCGTTTTTGTATGCATAAATCAGTCCATCCACACGGCCACAACAGGTTCAAAACAGCCCACAAACACAACAACTACAATACAACACTCTATGACCTTTTCTCCATAACTAGTTTCATTTTTTTAGGCTTGCTAGACCTTCAAATAAACTCAACATAAAAGATGGGATAAATAACATACCTTATACTTGAAAAAAACACAGCCACATCAACCTTTTCCAACACCAAGCTTAAGTAGAATCAAGAACAATCACCTTTCACGGACTAGTTTGTCGTAATCTTGTCAAATTCTTGATTTATCGGATTATAATGCTTTGGGAGGTGTAGAGAATTTTATAGGACCATTTGGAATGTTATTATGCTGAAAAAATGGGGTTGATGGGGGTATTTATACCCCCCTAGGTCGGTTTCACCGACCTTCTCACGTGGGGCCCGCGGAGCCATTTGGCAGCTTAGGGTCTTGCTCTTAAAATGGTCATAACTCTTGATTCTGACATCGTGTGAGGGCCCACCACCTACGGTTGGAAATCTCTTTCGATTATCTAGAACTTTTATTCTTGGTGTTTTTCCAAATTCCAAACTTATAATGCCGATTTTTCCCCTCCAAGTCAAATCATCCGAAAACGTTTCCTTAAATCATCCTTTTGGAGGGCTTATGTCCATATTTGGCTTATGGGTCCTTCTTAGGACTTGATCAACTTTCCGTGTACTACTTGTATCACTTATAATATACCCTTTACAAAATCCCAACATGTGGGCCCCACCTTAACTCATGGTTTCGAGGGCTATCATCGAGTGATCATGTTAACCGATTTACTCCACACACTCTCCAAATGTCATATATATGTTCTTATGCTCAGATAACATAATCTTCATCCATAATCCTTGTGTAACTCTGCTCTCCCCTGAGCTCATACTAAGCCGTCCACAGTCTTGATAACGCGAAATTTTCCCAGGTGTAACATCCACTCTCTCTTTAATTCCTTTGCCTCAAATCTTGAAACATAACTTATAATTATGAAGTTAGGACAATTCTCACTTTACCACAACTTCTTTTTCAACATTGGTATGGTATACTTACCCTTGACTTCCTCATTCCAGTGATCACTTCGTTAGTACGTCATTCCTTCTTGGCTTTCCGGTTTGTCCATTCCCATCTGCGGGGCATAACCTTACGCTGATGTCACGACCCAACTATGGGCCATGACGGGTATCCGGGGCTAACCACCGAACACCGCTCATTCTGTGACTCATCTGCTCTCATTCATAATGTATACTCGTGATCATAGAAAACTATTAACATTTGAAATATATTTACTTTTATAAACATAAGCCCTTCGGCTATCAAAATAATATATATACATACATACACATGAAGACTGTGGGACCATACTACCCACACTGCGTATCTACGAGCCTCTACTAGAGTACTAGACATATGGACGGGACAGGACCCCGTCGTGCCCAATTATGAATATATACATATATGTGCCAAAAGAATAATCAATGGCACCTCCGGAAAATGGAGTGCTCTCAAATCAGCTACTAGCTCCTATGGATCTGCACCGTCTCCCTGCCTACCTGCGGGCATGAATACAGCATCCAAAGAAAACGGATGTCAGTACGAACATTGTCTTGAGTATGTAAGTGTGAATGAAATAAACTTAATAGGAAAATCATAAGGCATAGATGGAGACATATCCTTTGTATGGATTCATTTTATGCATATATCATACGTAGTATATCATAGGGATCATCATAGCATATACATCATCATACCATGCATGCATCATCATATCAATCATACATCATCACATCGTTAACCCGCGTCCGGGTAACCATCGTATGCAGCCCACTAGTGGTGTCATGCCCGGCCCTCTAGGCTCGGTGTAAACATAGCAGCCCGCCTTAGCGGTGACATGCCCGGCCATTTAGGCACGGTGGAATCTCTAGCAGCCCGCCTTAGCGGTGACATGCCCGGCCATTTAGGCGCGGTGGAATCACATCATCATACATATCATAGGCTTATCATCATGCATATCATAACTTATCACTATCATTCATTTCATAGACATATCATGGCTTTATAATAACTTAATATCATCATACATATATCATCAAAACATACATTGGAACTTGAAAGCAACTATAGCGGTCTCGGGGTGACGTAAGGTCGTGGACCCCCGATTACGTTATGGAGTAATCATAGTCGTTATATCTCACCTTGGAGGGACTACATTTTAAGGTGAGTGTACATGAGGAAAACATCAATGAATCGTAGTCAACATCATTAACTTTGTAGGTACATCATATCGTAGTCTCTAGACTCATTAGGCTTGAACTTAGCATTATCATTATCACACTCATAGCGTATCTCTTATCTCGTATGACTATTCATGAACATAGGCTCTTAGTCTTTCGGAATGTAGGAAATTCATGAAGAAGGAGGAAAATCATGCATAGGATTCATTCCTTAGGAAGAAAGGTTGATCCTTACATACCTTCATCGTTTACTATTCTCTCGCTTGCTTGTTTTCCTTTAATGCACTCGTTTATACCTTCAAGGGAATTCGTATCGACATTAGCTAAACAATCATAAGAACGTACTTCCTAAAGCTAGAGAAAATTGGGCAGCATTTCCTTTATTTATACGACTTTCGCCATATTCCATATCAACTCCCAACATTCATAATATCAACCACAATATCATAACAACAATCGTCATTCATTTACATTATTCGCATTTCACAATTTCACTCCAAATTCTCCATAGTCATGACCAAAGTCCCTTATCACGTCCTTTCTCATACAATACTTATTCCATGTTCTAAACGTCATTTATAACGTATTTATAATCTCAACATATCCATTTTCATGGTTCAAACCAACTACCACTCAACAATGATACTATTTACCCATTTATGACCCATTTTCTATATTCTTCTACAACCCAAGTGTTTCAACTTATCAATACTTTAAACAACATGGGAAGATAATGAAACTCACCTTAGATGATGGTAGAATAAGCCTTGAATGGTAATACACCTCTTGCACCAAAACCCTATTTCACCTTTCTTGGGATTTCTTGGTTTGGATGACTTTAATGGGTTTCATACACTTGATTCACTTCAATTCTTGTTGTTGATCTTTGATTTCCTTAGTTTTCTTGTGGATGAAATATATGGAAGGTTCTAGAGGTCTTGAGAAGTTGAAGAAAAGTGTGGAAAATGAAATGGGAGCATCATTATATAATTGAACTAAGTTCAGCCCGTTGGGACTTCCATAGACTGTTTCACGGTTCGTGGATCATGGTGTTGGCCGTGGTTCTGGTCGTGGTTCATGACCAGCCAGTCGACATTTCTGCTGGCAGTTCCACGGACCCATCCACGGTCTGTGGAACATTTTATGGTCCGTGGAACCTTGGCCGTGAAACTCACAGTTTTGACGAAGTTGTTTCCGTCGTCTCGTTTGATCTTCAATCCTTATGGAACCTTCTTAACACTTGTTTATCACTTCATTAGAAATCTAAGGGATGTCATAACTCTTCTCCAAAACATTATTAAAACATCATTAACTCGATACTCGTAATTTTGCCCGACACACAACTTATAACTCGCTTCCCTTAACAACTTTCTTGCCTTAACTTGAATGTCTTTGGAAATCTTAATTAGGACCATTAATGCTATTTCTTTCTCGTCATAACATCGTATGCATCATTCCCCTCGTTATTCTATCCACTGTACGCTAAGGGGAAATTTCCCAGGTGTAACATTCTTCCCCCCCTTTGGAACATTCGTCCTCGAATGTTAAGTCATCGGGAATTCTAGAAAATTTTTGCCAGAGTCTCCCCTGTAATATGGCACTACCATCCTATCACAACAACCCATAATAACATTACCTCACAAGGCCACAACACAATAGCAATATAAAGTGGCCACACACGGCCCATATACATAAAAGAAAGTATACATACCTTACAATCTCGATGTCTCATCATAGGTCTCTTCTGGGGACTGAAATAAATGCGAATATGTGGATTTCATCTTCTCTTCTGCTTCCCAAGTCATCTCTTCTCGGTTGTCATTTCGCCATAAGACCTTAACTGAAGCCACTTCCTTATTCCGAAGTTTCCGTACTTGCCTGTCTAGTATGGTAATAGGCCCTTCTTCATAGGCTAGCTTTTCTGTGATCTGAACATCATCTATTGGCACAATCTTTGTCGGATCTCCAACATATTTACGGAGCATTGAGACATGAAAAACTGGATGGACTAGTTCAAGCTCTGAAGGCAAGTCCAATTCGTAAGCTACTCGACCCACCTTATGGATGATTTTGTAGGGTCCAATATATCGAGGACTTAACTTTCCTTTCTTGCCAAATCTCATTACCCCTTTCATTGGTGATACCTTTAAGAACACCCAATCGTCGACCTGAAATTCTAGATCTCGCCGGTGGTTATCCGCAAAAGACTTTTGGCGACTTTGAGCTATCAACACTTGATCTCGGATCACTTTGACTTTTTCCACAGCTTATTGAATCAACTCGGGGACTATTAATTGCACTTCTCCGACTTCAAACCATCCAATTGGAGATCTGCACTTCCTTCCATATAATGCTTCATACGGAGCCATTTGGATACTGGAATGATAGCTATTATTGTAGGCAAAATCGATAAGGGGTAAGTGGTCATCCCAACTACCACCAAAATCTAAAACACATGCCCGTAGCATATCCTCCAAAGTCTGAATGGTACGCTCGGCTTGTCCATCAGTTTGCGGATGAAATGCCGTGCTGAGCCTTACTTGAGTACCTAAACCTTCTTGGAAAGATTTCCAAAACTTAGCTATAAATTATGCCCCTCTGTCTGTGATAATGGATATCAGAATACCGTGAAGTCTCATAATTTCCTTGATGTATAAGCTTGCATAGTCTTCGGCTGAGTAGGTGGTTTTGATTGGAAGAAAATGGGCTGCCTTCGTCAATCAATCCACAATCACCCATATGGAATCATACTTTCCTCGGGAACGGGGCAATCCTACAATAAAATCCATATTGATCACTTCCCATTTCTATGTAGGAATTTCCATTGCTTGCAATAATCCTCCTGGGTTTTGATGTTCTATCTTCACTTGCTAGAAATTTGGACATTGGGCTACAAATTCTGCTATGTCTCTTTTCATGCCATTCCACCAATATATCATCTTGAGATCATGATACATCTTTGTTGCTCCTGGATGAATGGAATACCGAGAGCAATGAGCTTCTTCTAAGATTTGGCGGCGTAATTTCGCAACGTTCGGAACACATAACCTGCCTCGGTATCTAAGAATCCCATCCATAGAAGTTCAAATGGAGACTCCTCTTTTGCATGACACATATCTCTATAATGTCTCAATTGAGGATCTTCGTATTGCCGCTCTTTTACTTCCATATCCAAGGACGAAACAGTAAATCATGAATACCAATCCCATAGTCACTGTTGAATCAAGTGACGTACTCGAAGATTAGCTAATTTCAGGGGAGTTCATGAACCAATTCTTTCTTTTCCGAGGGAACTTCACATAAACCACCCATTGATCGGCGGCTAAGCGCATCGACTACTACATTTGCCTTTCCAGGGTGCTATAAGATATTCACATCATAATCCTTCAATAAGTCTAACCACCGCCTCTGTCGCAGGTTCAACTCCTTCTGTTTGAAAATGTATTGGAGACTCTTTTGATCTGTATAGATATCAACGTGCACGCCATACAAGTAATGTCTCCACATTGTTAATGCATGAATAACTGCAGCCAATTCAAGATCATGAGTTGGGTAGTTCTTTTCATGTTTTCGCAGCTGTCTCGAAGCATAAGCAATGACTTTACCATGCTGCATCAATACACATCCTAACCCCAAACCGAGCGTCACAATACACAACATAGCCATCCGACCTTCTAGAAGTGTTAAGACCGGAAATATTAGGTTAATCATCCTTCAACTCTTGGAAACTACGCTCACAAGCGTCATTCCACTAAAACTTAGCTACATCGGGTTAGCTTCGTCGATTAAAATCGAAATAGATGAAAAGCCTGCAGATGTACATAATAACTGTATCGATAGTGAACTACGAACCTTGCGTCGTAGGCCTTGGCCAAGTCTTCATGACTTCAATTTTCCGAGTGTCAACTCTAATGCCATCACAGGAAATAACATGACCCGCTAAAACTTAACAAATAAACAATCAACTACTTTGAAAATTTCGCATAAATTCTCGAGTTTTCGAAAAATTCCAAAAAACAATATGTAAATGATACGCATGTTCCGATTCTCGGTTGTCAATACACCGAGAATGTCATCAATGAATACTATTACGAACAAATCGAGAAGGCTCGAATACATTATTCCAACAAGTTCATGAACAACTGTTCATTAGTTAGCCCAAATGACATCACTCGGAACTCATAATGGCCATATCTCGTTACGGGAACCACTTCATGATGGGAATATCTTCTTCTCTAACTCTCCTTGATGATGACCCACTATTTTGGAAAACACTTCACCACATGGCCGATCAAATAAATCATCAATTCTCGGGAGATGTATTTATTCTTTAAGAATACTTGTTTGAATAAAAATGCCTATAATCAATGCACATTCGTAGGGAGCCATCTTTCTTTTCTCACAAATAGGACGGGCACTCCCCACGGTGATGAAGTTCGGTCTAATAAACCCCTTCTCAAGCAAATCTTTCAAGCGTGCAACATACAACTCTTTCATTTTGACTCTTTTTCGGTAAGGAGGGATAGAAATAGGCTTGGTATCTGGCAACACATCAATAGGGAACTCAATTTCTCTTTCCGGACGAGGCCTGAAAGTTCGTCTGGAAATACATCCGGGAATTCACTCACTACCGGAACAGATTGGAGAGTTGGTAACTTTGCCGTATCATGAACTCGGACTAAGTGATAAATGTAGCCCTTAGCTATCATCTTCCTTGCCTTAAGGTAGTAAATAAACCTACCTCTTGGATGCATTGTGGATATTACCTTTCCATTCAAATATAATCTCCCGAGATAATTGAAATCGAACTAATTTCATCCGGCAATCAACATTAGCATAACATAAGCCAAACCAATCCATACCCATAACTACATCAAAATCTAACGTTTCCGGCTCGGCTAAATCGGCTTAGTTTGGCGATCACATATCACAATTATACAATATTTATACACTTGTTTAGCTATCACGGGATCACTCCCTAATGTATCGGGAGTAGATACCTCAAAGGCTTAATTGGCTCGGACCACCTCAACATTAGCAACATATGGAGTAATATAAGACAACGTATTCGCGCATCTATAAACGATTAATGTAATATGAGAAAACACTTACAATGTACCTGTAACCATTCGGGGAGGATTCCTCTTAGTATTCAAAACAACTAGCTTAAAACGAGACAAGAAGCATAGAGTGGCATATCGATCATGCAAGGTCCATGTCAAAGAAACCTATTTTATTTCTATTCTTAATATCTCGCCGCCGGCGTACCGAAAACGAAAAGGCCGGGATGGGTTTTGAACCCCATTTTCATCCTCAAAGGACAATCCCGCATCATGTGACCGTCCACTAACTAGAACAAAGAATTCACGGCGACATAGCATTAGTGCAATTCTTAATCGGCATATCAATAGTGGAATTGGTGGTCTCCGCCGGCTATAATCTCTTTTCTAAACCGAGAACCTAGGGTTTCAACGAACTCGGCCCAATTTGAAAAAGCTTGAACGGAAAGAGCGGTCAAATCTCCTTAGCCAAGCAACTCAAATATTATCTTATGTTTGTTTAAGAACAAAAAATAGAATCATTTGAATCATCGCTTTCGATCCCCCAACCATTACCCGTGCCTATAGAGTCGTAACTATTGCCTTTGCCCTCTATCAACATCACGATCACCCCTTTAAAAAGGTTATTGTCCTTCTAGATTTTGGGCATAGGCTTGAATAGGGAAATGTCCATCCCATCTTGCAATGAAGGGACAAACAATCTTTATTAAATGTGAGCCCTAAGCCACTTCACAAATAGGATCTCCCATATCGGCCACCATAGTCGAGCATACCTAGCCAACAGAATGGGGTAAAGGCTATACTCCCGGGACACTCTCTGTTCCCTTGCTTGATTTAGGATCTATCAAGCCTAGCTCGGCGGACCTCGGTGGCAAACTTAGGCTGAAAGAATGACAAATTCTTGCCACACGGGAGGAGGCGCATTTTCTTTTCTTGACGCTATCCAATTATTGTACCATAGAACCGCCACATCCCAGAGTCTATATGATGCCAACTCCACAGATTCAGTCTCGGAAGCATGAATAATCCGCAACGTTCTCAACATTTCATCAATAAAGCCTTACGGGTCTTCATCTGGCTTTGGCCCAAAGAACTCCGGTGGATTCAAGCTCATAAAGTCACGGGCTCTTGTACTAGCTGAACGATCACTTGGGCCCGCATTATGGAACATGCTGGGGCGGCAACCAATGATTCCAGGAATGAATGGCCTCGGTCAACATATTAACCTATTTGGTTTAAGCCAAAAACGAGGCATAGGAGTCGGAGCCGAAGCCCCTTCTTGGTCTTTCGTAATAGGCAGAGTAGTGGAGGCAATAGAGAGATCATGGTGTGATTCGCCCTCATCTACATTCGAGCTAGGCGGGGCTCTTCTGAACTACCTTTCGTCGTAGTCTTGCCAAAACGTGTCACACCCTAATTTATTTAGGGCGTGATGGGCACCCGACCCTTATTCAGCGAAGCCGAACCGGATTGATACATTCTACTTATAATCTTAGGGCTCTCAAATCATGACACAAATACATAACGAAGTTTTCGAAGAATAATATACTTTTACCTTTCTCGAATCAAAAAAAGATCCGAATGTATAGAAACATTTATACAACTTATAATACAATGCGCTAAACATCGGCACATGGCCGCTTACATAACCGAAGCATCTTATACCCACGACCTGTCGCAAAGTCTCTAACACGTGACATGCTACCGAGAACATAATTCTTTGACTCGGCAGAAGTACAAATTAAAATGCTTCGCAGTCAATGTACGGACAACCTACTAATATCGTAAAAATCTTTTGAGTCATAGCCAAAAATGAGAGGAAGAAAGAAAATTTGATGGATATTTTTGGTTTGTAAAGCATAGGGTTCGTAGTAAGCGGGATCAAGAAAAAATGGAAAAATCGTAAGACTTGCCTTTGAAAACATTTGTCATGCATATGCATATATCGGTAAGTAAAATCTTATCATAATCATATCGTCATATCAAGGGTTATTTGGGGGGGGGGGGGGGTGAGGGGCTCGGTGAGTAAAATCATATCATAATCATGTATGCGTACGCAGATATACATATATACGTACCGTACCGCACCTTAGTGAGGGATCTATGGGAATAACGACCCTACCGACAAGCAAGGGACTCGTAACCATCACGTGGCCGCCATCTCCCATCTCATCACATCATCATATCATATATATATATATATATATATATATATAAGACTAAAGGCAGTGAGGGATTTTGAACAAAATGGTTTCACGAATGCGTACCCGGCTAAGGACTCGGGCTGAAAGACATATTGAGATTGCACGAGCGAGAGTAAAGAGAAACCATATATGCACATAAAATCATTCTCATAGACTCAATGAATAAGTAGTCAATTGCCAGAATCAAATCGAAATCATGGTAAGTTCTCTCAAAAAACAAGTCGTTAGGGCTATACCAAAAGTAAATCTCGGCCCCACGTATATACATCAAACCAACTCGGCCCGCACATGAAAGTTAAAGTCATTACACATTATGGAAGCATTTATGAGCGTTTTAAAGCAATCCGGTTTTGTTTGCGAAAGTTACGGACGTTTTTAGACATAGGATCTCTTAAAAACAAAATTCTTTATACAATGTTTGAAATCCAAGTATACATAAGGCTTAAGGACCATATGAGAAATATCATATCATGAAGCATATAAGAATCATATACATACCGGAACATAAGAGTGGAGTTACCCCGAAGATAAATCGTGTCATATCTACGTACGTTTAAGACATGCCAAAGAAGGAAAAGGTTAGCCTTACATACCTTGCCGCCTCCTAAGCTAATCCGAACTTACGTCTCGACTTCTCACGATCTACAATAATGCCATTAGGTATTAACCATTAGCTATAACACTTAAGAATTCAATTCCAAATTAATACTTTATCTACAAAAATTTCGAATTTACTTCCCCTATAAATTGGACATCCCCGAGAATTCAACTCGGCCAAATAAACAAAAACCAAACCAACAACCATACTAGCAATATCCATAAGCAATTCCAAACGCATTCTAACATTAATAATTCCTCTTTACATAATTCGACGATATTCATGTATATTCAATTCAACTACATACTTTCAAACTAACACCAACGCTCACAAGTTCAAGTACCAATCCAAGATCATTCAAATAAGATTTAAGAACATTTTGAACTATCCACAAAACATTCAAATCAGCCCATCCAATCTACCATGCCACCCGAACCTCTCTAAGTGCAAGAAATTAATCAACAACACATTTCTTCCTTCCAAATTCATCAACTACACTAACAACTCAAACCTTGACAACATTATTTCCACACATTCAAGAAACCACATTAAGGTCACATTAATTCTCAATTCAGCCCACACGATTTTGATCTTCGACTTGGATCATTAAACTTCATTTTACCTCATAGAATTCATAACGACGACAATCAAAATACTAGATAACATTACTTCATTTCTTGCATACCAACAGCCCCTAGTGCACGGCCCAATCTCAACTCCAACATCTTATGAATTTCATTCATTTTCTATACATTACAACAACACACAAACATGCTAAATTCAATTAGTTCATTACTCCAACACACCACTACATGGACACGGTTTGACACACATACACGGCTACAACTTCAACTTATCATATTTCATGAGTTTTCATCCATTTCCACATACTACGACATACACCAACCATTCATAACACATAAAAACAAGATTAAATCTTACCTTCTTCATTCACTTCTTCACTCGGCCAAGGTTGGTGAATTGCGACAACGAGCGATTTTCTTGTTCCAACAACTACTCCAAGTTAACGAGGGCCTTTTAATTAGTAGAAAACCTAGAAGAAAGGAATTTTTCATGAACCATATCTCTTGGCCCTTTCTTGGTTGACCATGGCCGAATGGCCATTCTTGTGTTTTCTCAAGTTTTCTTGAAATTTCTTATGGCCACAAATGACAAAGATGACTTACTTATCATCTTATACACACATATACAATTAATACATATGGCCATGGCCCACACTTCCATGTGGCCGGCCACCCCCCTTTCTTTTTTTTTTTTTTTTTTTTTGAATTCAAAGTTTCCAAAGCTTCACTTTTGGCCCCATATTCCATGAAACATAAGTTTCCATAATTTCACTTTTAGCCCCAAATTCTCCTTAATATTTCTTTCCAATGAGATCATAGGCAACCTATGCCTTAAAACAAAATCGAAAAGTAGTCTTACTCTTAACTTTTCACACTTGTCTCGGAATATCCCGACGTACAAAATACGGGATATAACATTCTGGGCGGCTTTAGCTTTTCCTCTCAAAGATTTCTGAAATCACATCACACTATTAGGGAGGATAAAATCTTATAGCATAGCTCTACCGCACGATCTCATAAGAAGAAAGATGGTCATTTTTGCTAAATGCCCAGTAGCCTCTTATTTATTAGCGTGGCACGCAACACACCATAAATAAGACTCTACTAGATACGGCTTGTAGACACTTCCTAGAATCGAACTGCTCTAATACCACTTCTGTCACGACCCGACTACGGGCCATGACGGGTATCCGGGGCTAATCACCGAACACCGCTCACTCTGTGACTCATCTGCTCTCATTCATAATGTATAATCGTGATCATAGATAACTATTAACATTTGAAATATATTTACTTTTATAAACATAAGCCCTTCGGCTATCAAAATAATATATATACACACATACACATGAAGACTGTGGGACCATACTACCCACACTGCGTATCTACGAGCCTCTACTAGAGTACTAGACATATGGACGGGACAGGATCCCGTCGTGCCCAATAATGAATATATACATATATGTACCAAAAGAATAATCAATGGCACCTCCGAAAAATGGAGTGCTCTCAAATCAGCTACTAGATCCTATGGATCTGCACCATCTCCCGGCCTACCTGTGGGCATGAACACAGCGTCTAAAGAAAACGGACGTCAGTACGAACATTGTACTGAGTATGTAAGGCAGGAATGAAATAAACTTAATAGGAAAATCATAAGGCATAGATGGAGACATATCCTTTGTATGGATTCATTTTATGAATATATCATACGTAGTATATCATAGGGATCATCATAGCATATGCATCATCATATCAATCATACATCATCACATCGTTAACTCGCGTCCGGGTAACCATCGTATGCAGCCCACTAGTGGTGTCATGCCCGACCCTCTAGGCTCGGTGTAAACATAGCAGCCCGCCTTAGCGGTGACATGCCCAACCATTTAGGAACGGTGGAATCTCTAGCAGCCCGCCTTAGCGGTGACATGCCCGGCCATTTAGGCGCGGTGGAATCACATCATCATACATATCATAACTTATCACTATCATTCATTTCATAGACATATCATGGCTTTATAATAACTTAATATCATTATACATATATCATCAAAACATACATTGGAACTTGAAAGCAACTATAGCTGTCTCGGGATGACATAAGGTCGTGGACTCCCGATTATGTTATGGAGTAATCATAGTCGTTATATCGCACCTTGGAAGGACTACATTTTAAGGTGAGTGTACATGAGGAAAACATCAATGAATCGTAGTCAACATCATTAACTTTATTGGTACATCATATCGTAGTCTCTAGACTCATTAGGCTTGAACTTAGCATTATCATTATCACACTCATAGCGTATCTCTTATCTCGTATGACTATTCATGAACATAGGCTCTTAGTCTTTCGGAATGTAGGAAATTCATGAAGAAGAAGGAAAATTATGCATAGGATTCATGCCTTTGGAAAAAGAAAGGTTACTATTCTCTCGTGAGCCTTACACTATCTTTAACTCCAACATTAGCTAAGCAATCATAAGTCGTTTACTATTCTCTCGCTTGCTTGTTTTCCTTTAATGCACTCGTTTAAACCTTTAAGGGAATTCGTATTGACATTAGCTTTTTAAGCAATCATAAGAACGTACTTACTAGAGTTGACACAATTTGAGAAAATCAAATGAGCTGTGCCTAGCCCGACTTCTTAGTTCATCAACCAACAACAACAACAACAATACCAACATCAATAATATCATTATCCCATATGACACACATTCCATAAAATAGGCCACACGCTATTTTCCAACTTCCATAACTAATCAACTCACTATACAACCATTTAACCGTTCTATCTTTGTAAATAAGCAGTATCAACATAAATAGGAAGAGATCCATACCTTTCTCCCGTTAATATTATTGTATCTTCACCTTTCCACCATAAGTTTAGGCCACAACACACCGCTATATAATTTTGCACCAATAACAATACGCTATCTGGTCCGAAATTTGGAAATTATACCTGGTTTGGGCTAAAAAGTGGGTGTGTGAAGGTTGGGGAATTTTCCAGAGAATTTGGGATGTTTTTGGGTGTCTTTGGCTGAAAAATGAGGGATAACCCCCTTTTTATAACAGTCTATGTTCTGCCTGGACTGACATGAAAATCCTTCAGCACGATCGCGCCCCCTTTGGGCGCGTTCGGGCAGGCCTAATTTTTAGGACTGTGCGTTCGTTCAGTAAAAAGGTCATAACTCTTGATCCCGATATCTTGTGAGGTCTCACGGCCTATGGTTGGAAAGATATTTCAATTATCTATAACTTTCATTGTTGGTGTTTTAACACATCTATATCATCAATAACATCAATAACTATGCCCATATAAATGTACATAAGCCGACAAGGCTATCAAAATAATATCCCAAAATATAGGCCGACAAGGCCAAACATATCTAACCATATACACATGTCTACGAGCCTCTAAGAAGAATACGTCATATCATAACATATGGGCGGGACAGGACCCCGCCGTGCCCATAAATATGTACACAAAAGAATCTATACCAAAAGTCAGTAGCTCCGAATGAAATGGAGCTCCGCTATGTAGTCCCCGAGAATATAGCTATGGATCAAGTCTGTCTCCCCGGCCACTGCGCGGGCATGACGCAAAGTCCACAAACAAAAGGACGTCAGTACGAAGAATGTACTGAGTATGTAAAGCATGATCAATATCAATATGAAAGCATAATAGATAACATATGAAATAGCATAAGATGGGAGATAATAGCATCATCGTCATAGCACTTACTTGCTTTCCATAGGGACATTCCATTTCTATTGCGTATTCGTGTACATATATCCATATCCGTACTCATTTACCTTTCGTGTCCATTTTCGTATTCGTATTCATATTTCCTTTCATACTCATGTTTATATCATATACATTACATATACATAGCCTTACTTGGCATTTACATATACTTAACATATTCGTACTCATATTGATGTCATATACATATTCATATATATATATATATACTCATATATGTCATATACATATATTTATATAGCATACCCGACCACGAAGGTTCGGTGTTTCACATACCGGCCCTACCAAGGCTCGGTGTCATCACACAGGCCCTACCAAGGCTCGGGGTTATTCGTACCCAATATATATATGCGCGCGCGCATATATCATATATATATATATATATACATATTCACTATATTCTACCCGGCCATATAAGCTCGGGGTTCACATTAGCCACTCATGGGCACATATACATATAAGCTCATATTTATCTTTAGCCTTTTTACTATCGTCATTCATTACATTCTATCCTTTAGAGGATTACTCGTCGTATAAGGAACTTAGTACAATCGTATCATTTGAGCATCATAAGCTTAGTAGCTTCTAGAGATAGGATCATTGGAGAATATCGTAGACTCGTAGAAGGATAAATATTTGGCCAAAGAACCATGCCTTATGAAAGAAGGGTTAGCCTTACATACCTTTCCGTGCAACTATTCTATCACTTGTACGTTCTTCTTCAAGGCTCACGTTCTACCTTCATTGAAGTGCATACTCATATTAGATAATGGATAGCTTAGCATTCATGACTAAATCTAGAGAAAATCGGACAACATCTCCTTTATTTATACGACTTCCTCCATATCATATATCAACTCCCAAACATCAATAATAACATTCACAATATCATCACAATAGCCTTTAGTCAACTACATTACTCTTACTTCACCATTCACTCCAATTCATCCATATTCATGGTCATATCACATAATTCCGTTCATTCATATTCAAGGTCTATCCCATGTTCTCAACATCATTTATAACATGATTATATTCATAATGTATCAAGAATCATAACTCATTCCAAACATTTACTCAAAAGTGGCACTATTGCACATTCATGACCCATTTCTTATATTCTTTTGCAATCCAAGTGTTTCAACTTCCAAATACTTTAAACAACATGGAAACATCATAAAACTTACCTTAGATGGTGTAGGATTGAACCTTGGTTGCAAATACCTCACTTGAGCAAAACCCTAGTTTTTCCTTCACTTGAATTCCTTGTTTTGATGAACTTTAATGGGTTTTCTTACTTTGATTCACTTGGTTTGATGATAAGAACCTTTGATTTCCCTTGGATTCTTGTTCATGAAATATATGTAATGCTCTAGAGACTTTAGAGAGAAGTGGGGAAGTGTTGGAAATGAAATAATGAAGTTGGAATCACATTTAAAGACTTAGAACATTTCAGCCCGTCGGGACTTCCACGGACCAACTTCCACGGTCCGTGGAACATAGTGCTGTCCGTGGTCGTGGTTCACGACCAGCCAGCCACCACTTCTGCTGGCAGTTCCACGAACCCTTCCACGGTCCGTGGAACATTATATGGGCCGTGGAACATGGCCGTGAAACCCACAGTTTCACCAAAGTTGTTCCCGTCGTCTCGTTTGATCTCCAATCCTTATGGAACCTTCTTAGCACTTGTTTATCACTTCATTAACAATCTAAGGGGCATTATAACTCTTCCCCAAAACATCATTAAGTTGTCATCAACTTGCTACTCATAAATCCTTTCCGATACTTATCGTATACATTGCCTTCTCTTGGCAACTTTCTCGTCTAACATCGAATGTCTTTAAAATCTTATTTAGAATCATCAAATGCTATTTCTTACTTATTGAAACATCATATACTTCGTGCTCTTCATTAGCCTATTCACTGTGCATCAACGGAAAATTTTTCGAGGTGTAACATTCTTCCCCCCTTAAGAACATTCGTCCTCGAATGTTAAGCACTCGGGAATTCTACGAAAATTTCGCCAGAGTTTCCCCTATAATATGGCACTACCATCCTATCACAACAACCCATAATAACAATGCCTCACAGGGCCACAACATAATAGCAATATAATTTGGCCACACACGACCCAAATGCATAAAAGGAAAACATACATACCTTATGATCTTGACGTCTCATCTTGGCCCTCTTCCGGGGGCTGAAATAAGTGCGGATATTTGGATTTCATGATTTCTTCCGCTTCCCATGTCATCTCTTCTCGATTATTATTTCTCCACAAAATCTTAACTGAGGCCACTTCTTTGTTTCTAAGCCTCCGTACTTGCCTATCTAATATGGCAATGGGTTTTTCATCATAAGCTAACTTTTCTGTCACTAGAACATCATTTACTGGGACGATCCTAGTAGGATCTCCAACACATTTACGAAGCATCGAGACATGGAAAACTGGATGAACTGACTCCAAATCAGGAGGTAGATCTAATTCGTAAGCCACTTTGCCTACCTTGCGCACAATTTCATAAGGCCCAATGTATCGGGGACTAAGCTTCCCCTTTTTGCCAAATCTCATAACGCCCTTCATTGGCGACACTTTCAAGAATACCCAATCTTTAACTTGGAACTCTAAGTCCCTTCGACGATTATCCGCATAGGACTTTTGACGACTTTGGGCTGCTAACAACCGATCTTGTATGAGCTTAACTTTCTCTATGGCTTGTTGGACCAAGTCTGGCCCTATCAATTTAGCCTCTTCTATTTCAAACCACCCAATTGGGGATCTACACTTTCGCCCATATAAAGCTTCATACGGTGCCATTTGAATGCTAGAATGATAACTATTATTGTAAGCAAACTCAATGAGTGGCAAATGATCATCCCAATTACCTCCAAAATCTAACATACATGCCCGTAACATATCCTCAAGAGTCTGAATGGTACGTTCAGCTTGTCCATCAGTCTGTGGATGAAATGCTGTGCTAAGGCTCACATGAGTCCCCAAACCCTCTTGGAAGGACTTTCAGAAATTAGCTATAAACTGAGTGCCTCTATCAGAGATAATAGATATCGGAACACCATGAAGTCGCACTATCTCTTTAACATAGAGCTTTGCATAATCCTCTGCTACATACGTCGTTCTGACCGGTAAGAAATGAGCTGACTTAGTGAGTCTATCCACAATCACCCATATGGAATCATACTTACGTCGAGAACGGGGTAAGCCTGTAATAAAGTCCATGTTAATTACTTCCCACTTCCAAGTTGGGATTTCTATAGCTTGCAACAATCCGCCCGACTTTTGGTGCTCGATTTTCACTTGTTGACAATTGGGACATTGAGCTACAAATTCCGCTATATCTTTCTTCATCCCATTCCACCAATACATGGATTTAAGATCATTATACATTTTCGTTGCTCCGGGGTGGATAGAATAACGGGAACAATGAGCTTCTCTCAATATTTGGTGGCGTAAACCTGCCACATTAGGAACACATAATCTGCCTCGACATCGGAGAACTCCGTCTCCTGTAATCTCAAATGATGACTCCTCTTTCTGAGGGAGTGTATCTCTGTACTGCACTAGCATGGGATCTTCGTATTGTCGCTCTTTCACTTCCACTACTAGCGACGAAACTGCTGAATTTTGAATGGTAGTTCCCCTGCTACCTGAGTCCACTACTCGAACTCCTAGGCTAGCTAACTGCTGGAGCTCACGAGTCATTTCTCTTTTCTCTGGTTGTACATCACATAAACTTCCCATAGATCTGCGGCTAAGAGCATCAGCCACAACATTTGCCTTTCCGGGGTGATATAGAATGTCAACATCATAATCTTTTAGCAATTCCAACCATCGTCGTTGCCGCAAATTCAACTCTTTCTGCTTGAAAATATACTGAAGGCTTTTATGATCTGTATATATCTACATGAACACCATATAAATAATGTCTCCATATCTTTAATGCATGAATCACCTGTGCACCAATTCAAGATCATGGGTTGGATAATTCTTTTCATGTTTTCGTAATTGCCTTGAAGCATACGCAATCACCTTGCCATGTTGCATCAATACACAGCCTAGCCCAACGCCTGAAGCATCGCAATAAACAACATAACCTTCCAATCCCTCTGGAAGTGTTAGGACTGGTGCAGAAGTCAATCTATCTTTTAGCTCTTGGAAACTACGTTCACAAGCATCTGTCCATTGAAACTTAGCTGATTTCTGGGTCAGCTTTGTGAGTGGTGCAGAAATAGAAGAAAAAACCTTCAACAAATCTCCTGTAATAACCTGCTAAGCCCAGAAAGCTACGAACCTCTGTAGGAGTTGTGGGCCTTGGCCAAGTCTTCACGGCCTCAATCTTTTGGCTATCTACCCGAATACCATCGGCTGAAACAATGTGCCCCAGAAATGTCACTGAGTTCAACCAAAACTCACACTTAGAAAATTTTGCAAACAACTCTCGAGTTTGAAGAACTCTAAGGACAGTACGCAAATGATCCGCATGTTCTATCTCGGATCTAGAATACACCAAGATATCATCGATGAATACAATCACAAACAAATCTAGAAAGGGCCTGAACACATCATTCATTAAATCCATAAACACTGCCGGTGCATTAGTTAGCCCAAATGACATTACCCGGAACTCAAAATGGCCATATCTTGTTCTGAAGGCTGTCTTAGGGATATCTTTCTCCCTAACTCTCACTTGATGATACCCGGATCTCAAATCTATCTTGAAAAACCATTTGGCACCTTGTAATTGATCAAACAAGTCATCAATCCTCGGAAGAGGATATTTATTCTTAATCGTCACCTTATTCAATTGCCGATAGTCAATGCACATTCTCAAGGAGCCATCTTTCTTTCGAACAAACAATACGGGTGCTCCCCACGGGGATGAACTAGGCCTAATAAAGCCTTTCTCAAGCAAGTCTTTCAATTGCTCCTTCAACTCTTTCAATTCTATAGGAGCCATTCTATAAGGAGGAATAGATATAGGCTTAGTGTCCGCAACACATCAATAGCAAAATCAATCTCCCGCTTCGGGAGGAAGGCCTGGAAGCTCTTCCGGGAATACATCCGAAAATTCATTCACTACGGGAACTGACTGAAGAGTCGGCGGTTCAGCTTCTACATCTTGAACTCGCACTAGATGATAAATGCAACCTTTCGTAATCATTTTCCTTGCCTTTAGATAGGAAATAAACCTACCCTTTGGTGACGCCGTATTTCCTTTCCATTCTAAAACTGGTTCTCCCGAAATTGAAAGCGAACCATTTTCATTCTACAATCAACATTGGCGTAGCAAGAAGCCAACCAATCCATGCCCATAATGACATCAAAATCCACCATTCTTAACTCATACAAGTCAATCATAGTACGGCGATCACAAATCACAATTACACAATTTCTATATACTCGGCTAGCTATTACCGATTCACCAACGGGTGTGGACACCTCAAAAGGTTTAATCGACTCCGGTTTGACTTTAAACCGACCCGCAATATATGGAGTAACATATGACAATGTGGAGCCAGGATCTATCAAAGCATATACATCATGAGAAAGTACCGATAATATACCTGTGACAACATCAGGAGAAGACTCAAGATCTTGGCGTCCAGCCAAAGCATAAATACGGTGCTGAGGACCGCTAGAACTGGGGACTCTCCCCCTGCCTCTACCATGGCCGACTGGCGCATGTGAACCTGGCCCCATAGGGCGTATAGATGCTGAAGATCCGGCTACCGACCCTGAAGGCTGGGTCCTACCTCTGCCACCAACTGAGGGGCAATCACGCATAATATGGCCTGGTCGACCACATGAATAGCAAACCTCTGAACCCAATCTGCACTGACCCCAATGTAACTTCCCACACTGGGAACATCGTGGTACGGGTGGCCTCGCCTGACCCGAATCACCTCTAAACTGAGATCCCGAAAAGCTCTGACTCGGCCCGGGATGAGTAGATCTATCAAATCTCTGGCCTGAATACCGTGGAGGCGCACTAGTCATAGAATAGCCCGAATGTCTAGAAGACTGCTGCCTGTGCCCGCCTCTATGCTCACTCATCGGACCCGAAGATCTAGCCCTCTTGTTATGCCCTCTATCATGCTCACGCTCACTTCTTTGTTGTTGTAGGCTCTCTTCTAAATTTTGAGCATGGGCTTGGATGCGTGCAATATCCATATTGTCCTGAAGGGACGCGGTCAAGCATCTATCCATCAAATGTGGCCCTAGGCCTTTCACAAACCGGTGCACTCGGTCACCCATATCCGCTACCATGGCCGAAGCATACCTAGCCAAGGAATTGAAGCGGAGACTATACTCTAGAGCACTCATGCTCCCTTGTCTCAAATTTAGGAACTTATCGGCTCTAGCTCGCCGAACTTCTGGAGGCAAATAATGTCGGAGAAATGCATCTACAAATTCTTGCCATACCGGAGGAGGTGCATTGGCTCCCCGTGAAGCCATCCAAATTGTATTCCAATGAACTGCGACATCTCTCAATCTATAGGACGCTAACTCCACCGATTCGGTGTCCGAAGCATGTATCAACCGAAGCGTCCTCAACATACCATCAATAAAATTCTGAGGGTCCTCATCCGGCTTTGATCCAAAGAATTTCGGAGGGTTCAAACTAATGAAGTCACGGGCTCTTGCACTAACAGCCCTATCACCTTGCCCTGTGCTTTGCCTCTGAGTCTGGGCAGCAACCAATTGAGTCAGTAAATGAATGGCCTCTTTCACATCTTGGCTTTCGAAGCACGGTGGAGGAACCGGAGGCTGTTGGAGCCGGGCCGAGGCTCCCTCACGCTCCTCTAATATACGCACTGAACGGGAGGACTGAGATTGAGCCGTACTTGGGACTCACTTTCCTCTACTACCGGTGGCGGTGCTCTTTCAGCCCGCTTTTCTGCCACCGTCTTGCCCTTTTGGGCTGCTGTAGCCTTTCTCTTTACAGGCATTTCTGAAATACACAACACATGGTTAAGAAACAAGAAGTTCTTACATCATAGCTCTATCGCACGATTCTTATGAAGAAAGAAGGTCATTCATTCCTAAAATGCCCGCGACTTCTTGTTTATAAGTGTGGCGCGCAACACACCCATAACCAAGACTCTACTAGACACGGCTCGTAGACACACCCTAGGACTGAACTGCTCTGATACCACTTTTGTCACGACCCAACCGGAGGGCCGCGACGAGCACCGGTGCTATCCCACCCGGGCACCCCTTAACCTACTTTCACATCATATCTAGGTGAGCCACATACTAAATCATGCTTTTCATTCATCATCATTCTAATCTCATTGGGCAACAACACATCTATATCATCATTAACATCTATGCCCATATAAATGTACATAAGCCGACAAGGCTATCAAAATAATATCCCAAAATATAGGCCGACAAGGCCAAACATATCTAACCATATACACATGTCTACGAGCCTCTAAGAAGAATACGTCATATCATAACATATGGGCGGGACAGGACCCCGCCGTGCCCATAAATATGTACACAAAAGAATCTATACCAAAGCTACAGCTCCGAATGATATAGAGCTCCGCTATGTAGTCCCTGAGAAAATACAGCTATGGATCAAGTCTGTCTCCCTGGCCACCTGCGGGCATGACGCAATCCACAAACAAAAGGACGTCGCACGAAGAATGTACTGAGTATGTAAAGCATGATCAATATCAATATGAAAGCATAATAAATAACATATGAAATAACATAAGATGGGAGATAATAGCATCATCGTCATAGCACTTACTTGCTTTCCATAGGGACATTCCATTTCTATTGCATATTCGTGTACATATATCCATATCCGTACTCATTTACCTTTTGTATCCATTTTCGTATTCGTATTCATATTTCCTTTCATACTCATGTTCATATCATATACATTTTATATATACATAGCCTTTACTTGGCATTTACATATTCTTTAACATATTCGTATATATATATATATATGTCATATACATATATATTATATAGCATACCCGACCATGAAAGGTTCGGTGTTTCACATAGGTTTACCAAGTGTTTCATACCCGGCCCTACCAAGGCTCGGTGTTATTCGTACCCAATCGGCAGGTGCGCGCGCGCATCGTTATATAGGTATATACATATATACATATTCACTATATTCTACCCGGCCATATAAGCTCGGGGTTCACATTAGCCACTCATGGGCACATATACATATAAGCTCATATTTATCTTTAGCCTTTTTACTATCGTCATTCATTACATTCTATCTTTAGAGGATTACTCGTCGTATAAGAGACTTAGTACAATCGTATCATTTGAGCATCATAAGCTTAGTAGCTTCTAGAGATAGGATCATTAGAGAATATCATAGACTCGTAGAAGGATAAATATTTGGCCAAAGAACCATGCCTTATGAAAGAAGGGTTAGCCTTACATATCTTTTCCGTGCAACTATTCTATCACTTGTACGTTCTTCTTCAAGGCTCACGTTTCTACCTTCATTGAAGTGCATACTCATATTAGATCATCGATGACTTAACATACATGTCTAAATCTAGAGAAAATCGACAAGATCTCCTTTATTTATACGACTTCCTCCATATCATATATCAACTCCCAAACATCAATAATAACATTCACAATATCATCACAATAGCCTTTAGTCAACTACATTACTCTTACTTCACCATTCACTCCAATTCATCCATATTCATGGTCATATCACATAATTCCGTTCATTCATATTCAAGGTCTATCCCATGTTCTCAACATCATTTATAACATGATTATATTCATTTAACGTATCAAGAATCATAACTCATTCCAAACATTTAAAACTCAAAAGTGGCACTATTGCACAATTTTGATGAACTTTAAGGGTTTTCTCACTTTGATTCACGGTTTGATGATAAGATGTCACGACCCCCCGTAGCCGCGACGGGGCCCTATTTGGACCCACAAAAGACATACATATCAAATTATATTCTAGCTTAACTCCTTTTCATTTCATCATTTTAAACAAATGCAAAAAAACATTTCTAAGGGTCGCACGACCCAAAAAATTTTATTAAAACGGGGGGCGGAAAATCAAGATATAAGAATATAAAACAAAAGCCGAGGGCCCCACCCAAATTGAAGTGGGAATATACACGCGATACATACACGTATACACAAAGGGCCGCTAGGGCCCTAGTAAAACGACCGGGAAGACACATATCGTAACCAAACGAACACACAACGACCCATTACCCACATATAGACTACGTCCTCACAAACCGAAAAAATATAACAAGGCCCCGCCGTACCCCAAATAATCAAATAAAAAAAAAAAACATCGCAAGGGAGGGACCAACATACGGGCTCCACCAAAAAAACTTTGAAGGTAAGAAAAACACCGGGGACCGAACCTCCGACCCTACGAAACGCACCCCCAAAAAAGGGGGCGACAAAGAGACCCAGTATGTAAAGCATAAAGACAAAAATCCAAACCATAATCAAGCGGGGCAGAGAGAATACCGACAATATATCCCAAACCCGTACCAAGACATAGTAAAAGCAAAAAGAGATTTAAAAGGCCGAACGTTACCACCCGCGCCGGTGCCAACACAAAAAATACCCGGAAAGGGTTTTAAAACTCCGACACCCCGAACACAACATATCATATCATCAAAATATCATAAGCCCTATCACAAAAAAATCCAAAAAAACCCCCTTTAGGCGAGGTCTCGGAACCCTAACAAAGATAACCCCCCGGGAAAATCATAGTGCGCACATCAAAACCGGCCCGGAACCCGGGGAACGATATCATAGTAAAAGGACCCAAAGTAGAGGGAGACCATAGCATATACACAATTTAATTCGAC
>NW_026713417.1:0-27374 GCF_029784015.1 Lycium ferocissimum | reverse complement strand
ATGACGAGGAAGGACTTAAATTTTTATAGGCGGGCCCGGATTGGGTTGACGCTCGTCGTGGGTCCCGCGACTCTTCTACGTTGGTTTTAAATGACCTATTTTTTTCTTAAGAAGGATTTAATACGACCACTTTTCCGATCCCAAGCATGATTATTTATTTAGTTGTCGAGTTGGAAATAAGGATTTTATGCCCATGATTTTGATACGTAACAACGGTTTCTGAAGTTCGGTTTGATATGTCCCGAGCGAGATTCGGGAGAAAACTCGATTTGACTATGGTTTTGGATTTTCAAAAAGAGGGTTCGTTTTGATCATTCGGTTGAGTCCGTAATGATGTCCGATATGCGTGTGGTTACTTACGATCTGCTTCGTGCGTTCGTGTTACCTCCTTTCACGGATCCCGGCCGTATACGATCGTGCGCACTATGATATACTACGGTGTTGGCCGTGTTACGGTTCCCGAGACCTCGCCATAGGGCCGGGTTCCGTTTATGGAGTTATGCTGTGATATGACTTATGATATGTTGTGATGGTGTGTTATGTTCGGGATACGGAGATTTGAAACTTCTGGTGTTATGCTGTGTTGTGGCGCCATATAGGGTGGCGACCACGTTCGTCCCATGGTCCTATGGACCGCATTCGATATGTGATGATGTATGATGATATGATGAGTTTGTTCACCGATGGTGGGGCAAACCCAATGATGAGGCAAATCCCACATTAGTCTAGGCAAATCCCACATCGGTTAATATTATTTCATATGACAGATTATGATGCGTTCGGTATGAGTAAGTATGATCTGTGTGTCGGATGTAAGTACTTTGGTATTTGGGTTTTTTTTGATACTCACTTTTCGTACCCCCGACCTCGGTTATGATTTCATTTTCTCGTATGCTATGCTTTACATATTCGGTACATATTCCGTGCGACCCCCTTTTCGGGGGCCGCGTTTCATGCCACGCGTGTACCCACGGATGAGTCGGTGATGTTAGCGAAGATGTTCCATTTCTTCCGAATGCCGCCGAGTCCGAGTGCTTGTATGGTATCTCGAGATGTTAAGAGAGACTTTGCAGACAAAGTCGAGTGTATGATATGTCGGTTCTGTTTTTGTAAGCGCTATGTAAGCCGGTGTGTTTGTATGCATTACGCCGCCGATGTGTTTGGCAAGCGGCTATGTAAGCCGAATACATAACTGCCTTATATTATAGATTTTATACTATTGCGCAATTTGATTTGAAAACATGAAATCAACATGTTTGTTTACGAAAAAATTTCCTTACGCATTTTGACATGTTTTGCGGGCCCGGTATGATTGTGTGTATCAAGTACGCTCGGTCCTAAGTAAGGGTCGGGTGCCCATCATGCCCTATCGGAAATAAAGTGGTATCTTGCCGTCCTCTTTGTCCGGAACATCGTGTCTATAATCACTTCCGCTTATGGTGTGTTGCGCGCCACATTTATAAACGCAGCATTTTTGTCATCCCCCTTACTAGGGTGTGATGGGCACCCGACCCCCTCCGAGCCGAGCGAACCCACGTACTCTTATTACGCACATAATTTTTTTTTTTCAAATCTCTAAACTGAATAATCATGGAATACATAATGAAGCTTATAGGTCTGACAAAATCTGTAATTATACAAGGTTACTACATAACACAAATCAACATGTCGGTTGATGGAGCCGCGACGATCGACATATCATACCCACGACGCTGTTCGCAAAGTCTCTAACACGGATCCGAAAATCAAATCGAACGGACCGACTGCGACTCGGCATTCTCGGGAAAGTGGAGCTTGCCATCTTCGCCGGAACATCTTCTATAATCACTTCCGCTCATCCGGGAGTACCGCGCGGCATGAAACGCGACCCGAAGAAAGGGGGTCGGTGCGAATATGTACCGAGTACGTAAGGCATGCAATACAAATAACCAAAACTATAAATCGGGAACGGACGGAACTATCAAGTAAGTATACATATATAACTCCGAGTACCGGACACATACCTTTCGAGACACAATTCATACATACTTGTTCATAAGCCAAAAGTGTACGGAAAATAAAGGGTCAACCAAAATACCTAAAACGCTTAATTTGCATTCACGGACCGCATGTCCGAAGAGGTGCGGAAGATACGAACGCCCCCGTGATGTCACACGTCGAGACGGAGCACGAACGTACGAACATTCGGACGGGATCATATATCGAACGGAATATCGTACGTACGAGAATGTTCGGATGATGTCGTATATCGGACGGAATACGAACGTACGGAGTGCCCGGATGATATCATATAACGGACGAAATACGAGAACATACAAATCGTACGGTGCGACATACATCGGACAGAGTACAGAACGTACAGAAGGCTCAGAAGATGACATATGTCGGACAGAGTACAGAATGCATGTCAAAATCATAAATCTCATATGTGTGTGACGTGTCCCGGCCCTTCGATGAGGGACTCGGTGAAAAGGATCATGTATAAAGCGAATCGGATGTCATATATGCAAACAACGTGTCCGGCCCTTTATTAAGGGGCTCGGTAGATAAAATCATGCATACCGAATCATATGTACATAACGTGTCCCGCCCTCTCTTGCGGGTCTCGGTGAATAATAATCATGCGCCATCCCCCGGCCACCGTCCCCACAACATCTCATCATGATCACATACGGATAACGTGTCCCGCCCCGCAAGTACGAGGGACTCGGTGAATAATGCGGAGAAGTGTGCACGAGAACATGTCTTGGCCGGGGCTCGGTGAATCGAATCGTATCGTGACGTACACACGAAATCATAACATGCCCCGGCCCGGACTCGGTGAAAGATACATTGAGTCGCGCGCGAGCGAGTAGTGCAGAAACATATGCATATGAAATCAGACTCGATGAATACATACGCTTATCAACATTTGAAGATTCAGAACAAGTCTCGGGTTCTGCCGAGTTAGCATCGGAGAGTTATAAGTATTTAACATACAGAAGCCTCTTCGGACTTTCCAAGCGATCCGGGGTCGTGTATGGAGAACATTAAGACTTGCAGAAAATATTCATATCAACTTACTTATACCCAAAGCTTATATATCACTCTTATGTTTGCATACTTATATCGGATTTTCTATTTCAGAATATTTACATCGAGCGCTTATATCAAAATATTCATATCAAATCATTCGTATCGGAGCGTTTATATCCAAATAGTCAAACCATAATGCTCATATCCGAATTACCGAACACTTATAACAAACTCGAACATTAGTCAAAAGTTTCGTTGAGAATCGTACGGAAATAAGACAAACAAAGTAATATACATAGGTCTCGGGTGTTGTGGGCCCACCTCGGATCTAATCGGGTAACGAACCTAAAAATGTGGTCATTATGTCTCATTAAATTATCCTCGAAGATTTCAAGTCATTTCTCTTTCGTTTTCAAAAATTATGAGCATTTGAACATTTATTTACAAAGAAGCATAAGCCATTTAATTCAATTTCTTGAATGAATAGTAACAAAACTCAACCTCGGATTTCTAGAATTAGAGTGATCCCCGAAGCACGTATTCAAGCTTATTACATCTAGGACATGCCAAAGAAAGAAAGGGTAAGCCTTACATACCTTTTCCGTCTCTTACGCTTCTCCAAATCCAAGTTCAAAACTCTCCAAAATCTATAAATGGTCACATTTACCAAACATTAATTAGAGCCTTTAGAAATTCAATCTTGAATTAACATTCGTCTACAAAAATTTCGGCGGATTTCCCCCGTAAATGCTCCATCCCCGAGAATCTAACTCGGCCAATTTAACAACAACAACCCGAGAATGCAACTCGGCCAATTTAACAATAGTAATACCAACAATCATATCTTCCAACTTCACAATTATTTCAAAATACGTTCTAACATTACCAATTCTTTTTTACAATTCCATGGCATCTCATTTATATTCAATTCATAATTGTTCACATATTCAAATACCAATTCGAAACCTTCCAAACAATGGTCAAGAATGTTTCAAATAATCCGCTCGACATTTCAAGCGGCCGAACCAACACACTACCTAAAATTATCCAAACTCAACAAGAATAATGACAACATATTTCTTTCTTTCAACTTCATAAATCACACCAACAATTCACACTAACAACATTAGTTTCCATAAACACAAGAACACTATATTCAATTCACTTTAACTTCTAAAACAACTTCCCGACAACTACAACTTGAACTAGAATTATCAAACTTCCATTTCTCATCATAGATTCCATTGTAACAACAACCAAAATACTTAAGAAAATTGATTCATCCCTTTCCATACTATACCACAACCACACGGCCTCAACATATAGTCCATATTTTTCATGAATTTCCCTCATTCCTACACACCACAACATACACAACCATACATAACATATAAAAGAAGACTAAATTCTTACCCTTTTCCAACTTTTCCACTTGCCAAAAGAAGCTCTTTCTTGCCATGATATTTATACCACTTTGTAGAGAATCTTGAACTTAGTAGGAATACAAACAAATTATAATTTTGAATCAAAGTTGAAGGCTTCAAGATTTCTCTTTTTTTTTTTTTCTCTTCTTTCTTCTTCTTGAAATTTAAAATTTGTGGAGCTTTTTGGTGAAATAAAATGAAGTTTCTGTCCCTTTTAAAAAAACGCCAACGTCGGTTTACGTAGCTACGATACAGCGCGATCGTAGCTACGTAGCGGTACCGCGGGAATATCGTTTCTGCGTCGACAGTTCAGTTTGTAACGTCTATAATTCTCTACTCCGATGTCCTATCAATGAACGGTTTGTTGCATAACAAACTAGACTCGACGAACTTCATTTTAGGCTTTTAAAACACCTTAAAACTCCACATATATTATGAGATATGCGCCTCCATAGTTGACTTAAAAATTCGCCCAAAGATTTCCCCAAATTTTCGTCGAACTTATTTTCTTCGATTTACTCGATCTCGAAATATTCCGACGCACAAAATGCGGGATATAACATCCTTTCCCCCTTTAGAACATTCGTCCTCGAATGTTCAACTAATCGCATAAGGTCCAATATATCTCGGGTTAAACTTTTCCTTCTTGTAATTCCCTTTACTCAACTTATGACATTCTAGGCACATCATCTCGTGTCATCTCTTAATCTTTAACTCAAACCCTTCCTTATTCGTTCCATATTTTTTTTTTTTTTTTTTTTTTTTTTTTTTTTCCGTTTCACACTTGCCTTTATATTCTAATTACATAAATCACATCATAGCTTTGGCCACTTTCTCACTAAGCTTTACTTATTTTCACAACAATCTTCATTATATTCACATTGTCCCGTTCGTATTCGATCTCATAGTGTAACACTTCTTAACCTTTTATCTTTTCGATCAACTTTATTCTTAACATCTCACAAGTCTTACCACTACGTTCATATACATCACAATCCTTTTCCTCTCGTACTCTTATCTTAATCATACTATTACTTCTTTCTCGAGGTCGACCATACTCGCAACTTACTCAAATCTTGCCATTACTAGACACGACCTTTCAAGTCGCATTACAAACCTACATCTCATTTTCTCTTTGTTTCTGGAAAAAAATTTCGGCAGAGTCTCCTCTATATTTCTTACTATCTCAAAACCTGTACGCAGAAAATACCAACAGTGCCTCACAGGGCCAACATACATATATACGTATCATATCATATCACGGCCTCACAGGGCTCCCAATATCAACAACAATACGAAAATGACGGACATACCTCGTATGCTCAACTCAAACGGCACCGGTTACACTTTCTCGTTTACTTTCCCCCTTTAGTCTTCAACTTGTTTTTCAATCGCACTTCAATATCTTTGCCAATATATATCTTTCATACCTTTGCTTACCGGCGTACTTTGCAACTTCCAATATCGCTAGTCACTTTCTTCGTCGATGCCATTCTTCTGCTGAAACCAAAGGTCGGTAGAAGAGAAATCTCATTCCCTATGACTTGGCTCTATGGCACGATCTCCGATATGAAAGAAGAGTAACCAACCTAAATGCCCCGTAGCCTCTCGTTTATAAATGTGGCGCGCTTCACACCATAAAGGACTCTACCGGACACGACTTTGCAGACAACCCCTAGGACAGACCTGCTCTGATACCACTTTGTCACACCCCGACCTTACTAGGGTGTGATGGGCACCCGACCCCACTACCGGAGCCGAGCGAACCCACAGACTCTTATTACGCACATAATTTTTTTTTCAAATCTCTAAACTGAATAATCATGGAATACATAATGAAGCTTATAGGTCTGACAAAATCTGTAATTATACAAGGTTACTACATAACACAAATCAACATGTCGGTTGATGGAGCCGCTGACAGACTGACATATCATACCCACGACGCTGTCTGCAAAGTCTCTAACACAGATCCAGAAAATCAAATCGTACGGACTCGACTCGGCGATTACTCGGGAAAGTGGAGCTTGCCATCTTCGCCGGAACATCTTCTATAATCACTTCCGCTCATCCGGGAGTACCGCGCGCATGAAACGCGACCCCGAAGAAAGGGGTCGATGCGGAATATGTACCGAGTACGTAAGGCATGCAATACAAATAACCAAAACTATAATCGGAACGGACGGAACTATCAAGTAAGTATACATATATAACTCCGAGTACCGGACACATACCTTTCGGACACAATTCATACATACTGTTCATAAGCCAAAAGTGTACGAAAAATAAAGGGTCAACCAAAATACCTAAAACGCTTAATTTGCATTCACGGACCGCATGTCCGAAGAGGTGCGGAAGATACGAACGCCGGTGATGTCACACGTCGGATGGAGCACGAACGTACGTAACATTCGGACGGGATCATATATCGAACGGAATATCAACGTACGGAATGTTCGGATGATGTCGTATATCGACGGGAATACACGAACGTACGGAGTGCCCGGATGATATCATATAACGGACGAAATACGAACATACAAATCGTACGATATCGACATACATCGGACGGAGTACGAACGTACGAAGGCTCGAAGATGACATATGTCGGACGAGTACGAATGCATGTCAAAATCATAAATCTCATATGTGTGTGACGTGTCCCGGCCCTTCGATGAGGGACTCGGTGAAAAGGATCATGTATAGCGAGAATCGGATGTCATATATGCAAACAACGTGTCCCGGCCCTTTATTAAGGGGCTCGGTAGATAAAATCATGCATACCGAATCATATGTACATAACGTGTCCCGCCCTCTCTTGCGGGTCTCGGTGAATAATAATCATGCGCCATCACAGCCACCGTCCCCACAACATCTCATCATGATCACATACAGATAACGTGTCCCGGCCCGCAAGTACGAGGGACTCGGTGAATAATGCAGAGAAGTGTGCACGAGAACATGTCCTGGCCCGGGGCTCAGTGAATCAGAATCGTATCGTGACGTACACACGAAATCATAACATGCCCTGGCCCGGGACTCAGTGAAAGATACATTGAGTCGCGCACGAGCAGAGTAGTGCAGAAACATATGCATATGAAATCAGACTCGATGAATACATACGCTTATCAACATTTGAAGATTCGGAACAAGTCTCGGGTTAGAGCCGAGTTAGCATCGGAGAGTTATAAGTATTTAACATACAGAAGCCTCTTCGGACTTTCCAAGCGATCCGGGGTCGTGTATGGAGAACATTAAGACTTGCAGAAAATATTCATATCAACTTACTTATACCCAAAGCTTATATATCACTCTTATGTTTGCATACTTATATCGGATTTTCTATTTCAGAATATTTACATCAGAGCGCTTATATCAAAATATTCATATCAAATCATTCGTATCGGAGCGTTTATATCCAAATAGTCAAACCATAATGCTCATATCTGAATTACCGAACACTTATAACAAACTCAGAACATTAGTCAAAAGTTTCTGTTGAGAATCGTACGGAAATAAGACAAACAAAGTAATATACATAGGTCTCGGGTGTTGTGGGCCCACCTCGGATCTAATCGGTAACGAACCTAAAAATGTGGTCATTATGTCTCATTAAATTATCCTCGAAGATTTCAAGTCATTTCTCTTTCGTTTTCAAAAATTATGAGCATTTGAACATTTATTTACAAAGAAGCATAAGCCATTTAATTCAATTTTACCGAATGAATAGTAACAAAACTCAACCTCGGATTTCTAGAATTAGAGTGATCCCCGAAGCACGTATTCAAGCTTATTACATCTAGGACATGCCAAAGAAAGAAAGGGTAAGCCTTACATACCTTTTCCGTCTCTTACGCTTCTCCAAATCCAAGTTCAAAACTCTCCAAAATCTATAAATGGTCACATTTACCAAACATTAATTAGAGCCTTTAGAAATTCAATCTTGAATTAACATTCGTCTACAAAAATTTCGGCAAAGCATTTCCCCCAGTAAATGCTCCATCCCCGAGAATCTAACTCGGCCAATTTAACAACAACAACCCGAGAATGCAACTCGGCCAATTTAACAATAGTAATACCAACAATCATATCTTCCAACTTCACAATTATTTCAAAATACGTTCTAACATTACCAATTCTTTTTTACAATTCCATGGCATCTCATTTATATTCAATTCATAATTGTTCACATATTCAAATACCAATTCGAAACCTTCCAAACAATGGTCAAGAATGTTTCAAATAATCCGCTCGACATTTCAAGCGGCCGAACCAACACACTACCTAAAATTATCCAAACTCAACAAGAATAATGACAACATATTTCTTTCTTTCAACTTCATAAATCACACCAACAATTCACACTAACAACATTAGTTTCCATAAACACAAGAACACTATATTCAATTCACTTTAACTTCTAAAACAACTTCCCGACAACTACAACTTGAACTAGAATTATCAAACTTCCATTTCTCATCATAGATTCCATTGTAACAACAACCAAAATACTTAAGAAAATTGATTCATCCCTTTCCATACTATACCACAACCACACGGCCTCAACATATAGTCCATATTTTTCATGAATTTCCTCATTCCTACACACCACAACATACACAACCATACATAACATATAAAAGAAGACTAAATTCTTACCCTTTTCCAACTTTTCCACTTGCCAAAAGAAGCTCTTTCTTGCCATGATATTTATACCACTTTGTAGAGAATCTTGAACTTAGTAGGAATACAAACAAATTATAATTTTGAATCAAAGTTGAAGGCTTCAAGATTTCTCTTTTTTTTTTTTCTCTTCTTTCTTGCTGAAATTTCTGGAAATTTGTGGAGCTTTTTTGGTGAAATAAAATGAAGTTTCTGTCCCTTTTAAAAAAACTGCCAACGTCGGTTTACTGTAGCTACAGTACTGTAGCAGTACTGTAGCGGTACTGTAGCGGTACCGCGGGAATACTGTTTCTGCGTCGACAGTTCAGTTTGTAACGTCTATAATTCTCTACTCCGATGTCCTATCAATGAACGGTTTGTTGCATTACAAACTAGACTCGACGAACTTCATTTTAGGCTTTTAAAACACCTTAAAACTCCACATATATTATGAGATATGCGCCTCCATAGTTGACTTAAAAATTCGCCCAGCATTTCCCCAAATTTTCGTCGAACTTATTTTCTTCGATTTACTCGATCTCGAAATATTCCGACGCACAAAATGCGGGATATAACACATTTAGGATGGTTACTCTTCTTTCACATCTGAGATCGTGCCATAGAGCCAAGTCATAGGAGATGGGATTCCTTACCCTGATTTGTGATTGCGGTGAAGAATGACACCGACGTAAGGAAGTGAGTGACGATGTTGGAAGTCACAAAGTACGCAGTTAAGCAAGGGTATGAAAGATATATGTTGTGAAGATATTGAAGTTGTGATTGAAATACAAGTCGAAGACTCGAAGGGGGAAAGTAACCAAGAAAGTGTAACATGTCGTTTTGAGTTGGGCATGCGAGGTATGTTTATTATTTGTGTACCGTTGAGGATGTTGGGAGCCCTGTGCGGCTGTGATATGATACGATATGATATGATATGTGTATATGTGTGTTGGCCCTGTGAGGCATTGTTGGTATTTCCTGCGTGCAGGTTTTGAGATAGTGACAATTACAGAGGAAACTCTGCCAAAATTTTCCTGGAAAAAAAAAAAAAAAAGAATGAGATATGGGTTTGTAATACGACTTGAAAGGTCGTGCCGATAGTAATAGTGAGATTAAGACAAGAGTACGGAGGAAAAGAATTGTGATGTATATGAACGTATTAATAAGACAGCTTGTGAGCTATTAAGGATAAAGTTGATCAGAAAGGGAAAAAAAAAAAAGTTAAGGAATGGTACGCTATGAGATCGAATACGAACGGGACAATGTGAATATAATGAAGATTGTTATGAAAATAAGTAAAGCCTGGGGAGAAGATGACTTGGGAAGCTGAAAAGATGATGAAGAAGAAATATGGGTGGGAGATGAGACGGTATGTCATGGTAATAAAGGAAACCCCCCGAGATCTTTATAAGACCCTATGCGGCTAGTTGAACATTCGAGGACGAATGTTCTAAAGGGGGAAGGATGTTATACCCCGCGTTTTCAGAGCATGAGTTTGACATGTACCTCATCGTAGTAATGAGATATTTTGAAAGGCACAAGCCATGGAAAGTACGTAACAACAATGAAAAAGGGTGAATTACGATCTCGTAAGTCGTAATCCGGAAAGAATATTTTGAAACACGGGAACATGGCCATTAGTAGTGTAATAAGTGATAAATATCATGTATGGAGAATTTCGGAATATTTCGGGATTGAGCAAATTGAAGAAAATAAGTTCGACGAAAATTTGAGAAACGCAGGACGGATTTTAGTCAACTTTGAAGGCGCATATCTCATAGTATATGTGGAGTTTTAAGGTGGTTCAAAGTCCTAAAATGAAGTTCGTCGAGTCTAGTTTGTAATGCAATCAACCGTTCATTGATAGGACATCGGAGTAGAGAATTATAGACGTTACAAACTGAACCTCGTCGACGCAGAAACGTATTCCCGCGGCACCGCTACGCATCGCCGCTACAAGATTGCTTGCTACAAGAACCGACTTCAAGAATGTTTTAAGGGACAAAAAAACTTCATTTTTCAGCAAAAGGGTTCCAAAAGTTTCCCGTTGAATTCAGCCACAAAGGGGTCATCATCTTCTTGTGGAAAAAAAAAAAGAATTGAGAAAGAGAAGAAGAAAAAAAATTTAGCCTTCAATCTTTGATTCAAAAAAATTGATTCCTCTAGGATTCCTACTAATTTAAAGACCCTCTTCAACGCGGTATAATTATTGAAGCAAGCAAACCTCTTTTGGTGTCAAGTGGAAAATTGAGGAAAAAGGTAAGAATTTGTCTTCTTTTCATATATTGTTGGATTATGTAAAAGGAGCTACTAATGTTGGAATATATTTTGAATAAATTGTAGAAGTTGGAAGAAAAGAAATGCGTTGTTGATATTTCCTTGGACTTGGAAGGTTTCGGGTTGCCTTATGTTTTGGTTGGGTTGTTTTGAACAATTTTGTGGATTGTGGGAAATGTTATTGATTTGTGTTTGAAAGGTTTGAATTGTTATTCGAATATGCGATCGTTGATATTAGTTTGGAAATATGTAGTTAAGTTGAATATAATTTGAATGTTGTCGAAGTATGTGGAAATGACTTGTTAGTGTTAGAATGCGTTTGAAATTACTTATTGATGTTGTTGGAATGGTTGTTGGTATTGTTGTTGAAGATTTGGCCGAGTTAAATTCTCGGGGCGTCCAAGTTATAGGGGAAGTGCTTTGCCCGAAATTCGTAGAAAAAGTAGTGGTTTGGAATTGAATTCTTCGACGCTTATGGCTAATGTTCGATGCCTATTACTCGTTGTTGTAGATTTTGGAGAAGACGAGACTTACGTTTGGATTAGCTTAGGAAAGTAAGGTATGTGAAGCTTACCCTTCTTTTCTTTTGGCATGTCTTAGACAGATTAAGGTATGACATGATTTGTGCCTTGGGGTAACTCCATTCGTAAATTTCGAGTAGGTTTGTGATTCGTATTTGCTTTGATGTTGGCATCCTTAGTATGGTCCGTATGTCTTGGATATGATTGAGTTTGAAATCTTTGTGTAGGCGATTTTTATATGTTTCTTGATATTCGTGTCCTTAATGCGGTCGAGTTATGATCCTTACGTCTTTTGTATGATTAAATTTCTAAGGTTGCAAAAGAGTTATATTTTTAAAAGAGTTTTGTTTTCAAAAGAAATATGTTCCTAAACGATTTCGAAACTACGAACGACCGTAACTTTCAAGAGAGAGCTCGGATCGCTTTGATTTCTTCGCAAATGATTTCATGACGAGTAAGGACTTAAATTTTTATAGGCGGGCCCGGATTGGGTTGACGCTCGTCCGTGGGTCCCGCGACTCTTCTACGTTGGTTTTAAATGACCTATTTTTTTCTTAAGAAGGGATTTAATACGACCACTTTTCCGATCCCAAGCATGATTATTTATTTAGTTGTCGAGTTGGAAATAAGGATTTTATGCCCATGATTTTGATACGTAACAACGGTTTCTGAAGTTCGGTTTGATATGTCCCGAGCGAGATTCGGAGAAAACTTGATTTGACTATGGTTTTGGATTTTCAAAAAGAGGGTTCATTTTGATCATTCGGTTGAGTCCGTAATGATGTCCGAATATGTGTGTGGTTACTTACGATCCGCTCGTGCGTTCGTGTTACCTCTTTCACCGGATCCCGGCCGGTATATGATCGTGCGCACTATGATATACTCGGTGTTATCTTGTTTACGGTTCCCGAGACCTCGCCGTAGGGCCGGGTTCCGTTTATGGAGTTATCTTTGATATGGCTTATGATATGTTGTGATGGTGTGTTATGTTCGGGATACGGAGATTTGAAACTTCGGTGTTATGCTTGTGTTGTGGCGCCGGATAGGTGGCGACCACGTTCGTCCGCGGTCCTATGGACCGCATTTGATATGTGATGATGTATGATGATATGATGAGTTTGTTCACCGATGGTGGGGCAAACCCAATGATGAGGCAAATCCCACATTGGTCTAGGCAAATCCCACATCGGTTAATATTATTTCATATGACAGATTATGATGCGTTCGGTATGAGTAAGTATGATCTGTGTGTCGGATGTAAGTACTTTGGTATTTGGGTTTTTTTGATACTCACTTTCTCCGTTACCCACTCGACCTCGGTTATGATTTCATTTTACGTATGCTATGCTTTACATATTCAAGACATATTCCGTACGACCCCCTTTTCTTCGGGGGGCTGCGTTTCATGCCACGCGGTACCCACGGATGAGTCGGTGATGTTAGCGAAAGATGTTCCATTTCTTCCGGAATGCTTTGCCGAGTCCGAGTGCTTGTATGGTATACGAGATGTTAGTAGAGACTTTGCAGACAGTGTCGAGTGTATGATATGTCGGGTCTGTTTTGTAAGCGGCTATGTAAGCCGGTGTGTTTGTATGCATTACGCTGCCGATGTGTTTGGCAAGCGGCTATGTAAGCCGAAGTACTGTTGTGCCTTATATTATAGATTTTATACTATTGCAGATTTTATTTGATTTGAAAAAGATGAAAGGCATGTTTGTTTTCTGAAAAAAAATTTCCTTACGCATTTTGACATGTTTTGCGGGCCCAGTATGATTGTGTGTATCCGAGAGTCTGCGGGTTCGCTCGGTCCTAAGTAAGGGTCGGGTGCCCATCATGCCCTATCGGAAATTAGGGTGTGACAGCAAGCCGGCTAGGCTGCTACATATATTGTACACAAAAGAATAGAAGCCGACAAGGCTACATCATCTGACTAATACATACAACTGTCTACATACCTCTACTTGAATAAAAGCTGTAGAAAGGACAGGACAGGGCCCCATCATACCCATATGCATATATATTTCAAAAGGCTAGCATACCAAAATATACTGCAACTCCGGATCAATGGAGCGCACTGACCACTGCTGGATAGAAGTCCTACTAAGCTGGACCACCTGTCGGTCTACCTAAACCTGCGGGCATGAACGTAGCCTCCCGAGCAACGGGGAGTCGGTACGGATAATGTACTGAGTATAAAAGGCATAAGAACAACATGTATAATGCCTATCCCTCTTCTCATACCCCACATATATCTAATATTCGCGTATATAATGCCTGCTGGTCACGGGTCAATGTACATAGATGTATAATGAATGTAATGCATGAATAAACTGTATACATAGAACTTGATACATAAAACTGGACCCATGAACAGAAGGAATAATCATAAACGGGGTACATGAACATCAAAGACTGATGTACTCCTACTGCTTTTAAGAGTATAGTAATATGGAAGCTCGCTTACTCGCTTGTTGGCTCATATCATAGGATCATGCCAAAGGAAAGAAAAGATAGCCTTAACATACCGGGAACTATATCCAATCGTCCAACTTCTAATCCTCGAACTCGTAAGTCTACAATCAAGATAACGTAGGCCTTAATTAGACTATTTACCTCGCTTACTAATCATTTTAAATACGAATAGAGCTTAACAAATTATGGGCAATATTTCCCTTAGAAGCTTAACAATCCTTCAACTTCCCATTCAATCCAACATCAACCACAACAACAATAAGAACACTTACATATAATAAATATACTCAAATCTATTCCCAATCATCTCTTAAAATAGCCCCAAATCACTATATTAACCTTCATCAACTTACCACTTCCACAAATACCCTCTCTTTTCTTAAAACCACTAAAATCCTTGATAAATAACTTAAATACAAGGGTAGAAATCATTTGCATACCTTGAGGGGCCTAAGATTCCAAGGATCAACTTCAACTCCAACTTCCTAAGCTTTCCAACTTGAAGAAACCCTAGAAACAACCTTCTTCTTGACAAGCACGGGTTCATGGGGCTCGGATCTTACCAAATCTCCACTAATAAGATGAAAAATGTTGGGAGAGAAAATAATAGGGTTTCTCTGATTTGGAATGGAGGAAAATGAGAAACAAAGTCGTGGATCATATATTTATACTTAGAAGTTAAAAGGCTATAGCGGTGCGGTTCGACGACCTATTGACGTGTCGACGACCCGTCGACGTGCTCCGTCGACCTGCTCCTCCAGATTTAGGGCTGCAAAAACATAACGACGCCGCAAAATGACGGTTCGTCGACTATGTCAACTACCAGTCGACAATGACTGGTGTCCGCAGATTTCCCAGTTTCAGCTCAGATCGCGTCGATTCGATTCGTTCAACTTCTAATCCTTTAAATTGCCAGGAATACCTGCTGGTACCTCTGTACACGGGGTAAGACACTTTATACCTTCAAAACTCGGGCTCGAGTCTCTATTTCAAAGGCATACCCGACTAGGAAACCATAGGTTCTCATATGACGAAAACGAGAGGCGTAACAAAAAGTGCCTCAAAACTGATGCAATAGTTTATAAACTGAAAATGACTTTGAACTGCAGCTGACTTTCAAGTCTTGGTTTGATTCCATCTCAAGTCACCTTAAAGCTCTCACCAGATGCTATGAGATCAAATGCCAGCAAAATAATCCTTCAAACTCACAATATTGTAGTCTTAGTGCTCTATGAGTATAGTATACTATTTATGGAACATCTATGAATGCCTGGATGAGTTAGCCCTGGACAGTTTATCATCTATTGAAAACCACTGCTATGAAAATTCTTCCAACAGATTGAACTAAAAGTTAATACCACACTTTCGATAGAATTTCATTAGCAGAAGTATCAATAAAATGATAACCTGTTTTAAGCTTGATTATCCATGCTTTCACTTGTATCACTTCTAATATCTACTTTGGGTTTCTGACTACAACTTGTGAAGCAGGCTATTTGCACCTGTTGGTTCCAGCTATCAGTATTTACTTTAGTCTGGCTACCAAGCTTTAATAATCTTGAACCTTATAAGACTTGGCATGTGCAATTTATCCATATTGACAAGTCTAGTAGCTGCTGATGGTAATTCATTAAAGGAATTGAACTGAATTGTACCTGCAAAATAAAAACTAAGTTATTTCCTTAATACATGGACTATCTCTGTTATAGCCCGTATTTCGTACGTCCGGATGTTGCGAGACAATGGTGAGAAATTAAGGACAAGACTATGTTCTAAAATAATTTTAGTGTCGGAGTCGTTGGGAAAATTATTTATGAATATTGGAATTGTGGAAATATTGAGAAAGGCTAAGGGCAAGAAGAGAAATTCGCAAAATGGGTCGTGAAAATAATGTGGAAGGTTAGGGACAAAATGGTAATATTGAGAAAAGTCGAGGGGCAAAACGGGAATTTCACCAAGGGTTCATGAAAACTCTAAAAAGGGCCAAATTGGCCATGTGACACAAAAGAAAAAGAAAAGAAAAGAAAGATGACAAATGAGTCATCCTTGCCATGGAATTTCAAGAAAATTCTAGAGAAATTAAAGAGAGGATTATGTGATAAAATTTCCTTAGTTGAGGGGCCAAATAATAAATATGGAAAGTAGTGGAAGACATATATATATATAGTTGGAGTCATCTTTTTAGTTGAAAAAAATAAGAAAGAAAAGAAAAGAGAAGATGAAGAGAGAGACATAGTAGTATTCGGCCATGGCAGCCAAAAATGGTGCCATGGAAGATGATCAAGAAAAATTTGTTCCTTCATGTTTTCCTACTAAGTAGAAGGCCCTCGTCGACATGGAGTGGTTGTTGGAAGATGAAAACCATCCTTTCTTGCAAACACCACCTTGGCCAAATGGAAAAGGTGGAAGTAGAAGGTGAGGTTCTGTCCTCTTTTACATGTTTTATGAATGTTTGGACATGCTGTAATGTATGGAAATGGATGAAAATCATGAAAACATGAATATGGATGTTGTGGCCGTGTGTGGTTGTTGTGGTGTGGGAAGATTGAATTAGTTTTATGTAGCATGTTGCTTGTGGTTGTAATGTATAGAAAAAGATAAAAATTCATGGAAGTAGGTGTGTAGTGTTGTAGCCGTGCATGTAGAGGCTTGGCCGAGTATATGTGGTGTTGAGTAGATGTGGTGAATTGACTTCTATTCAATATTTTGGTTATTGTCGTTATAGATTCTATAATGTAAAACGAGGATTTAATGGTTGGAAATAAAGTTGTGATGGTTATGGGCGATTTGGAACGTAATATGATTTGAATATGTTTTCTTGAATTTATGGAAGTAATGTTGTTGATGTATGGAAGTGTGGATGTAGTTTATGAATTTGAAAGAAGGAATTAAGTTGTTATTGTTTTTGTTGAAATTGTAAAGTATTGGATGAAGTAGTATATTGATTGAATCGTTTGAAAGTTACATGAATTGAATTGTTGGTATTGTTGTTGATATTGTGGCCGAGTTCCATTCTCGGGTTGTTGTTGTTGAATTGGGCCGAGCCATATTCTCGGGATGGCACATTTACAGGGGAAATGCCAAAATTTTTGTAGACAAACGTGAATTCGGGATTGGACTTCTAAAAGACTCTAATCAAAGTTTGGTAAACATGACCAAATTGTAGATTTTGGCGGATTTGCAACAAGGATTTGGAGAGCGAAGGAGCGAAAAGAGGTATGTAAGACCTTACTTTCTTTCTTTGGCATGTCTTAGACGTATAGGCTTGATTTCGCGCCTCGGGGACTTCCCTAACTCTAGAAATCCGAGATTGGAAAGTAGTTACTATTCATTCAGTGGCATTGAACCAAAAGTGCTCGAATAGTGAAAGAAAGGTCGAAACACCCTAGAACTTGCAAGAATAAGACCCGATCACCCTAAGACTTCCATAAGCGACATTATGAAACGTATTATACGTAAATTGTGTACGCCGCCTCATTCGATCGAGGCGGGCCCACTATTCCCAAACCCCTTCTTATTGTTACATTAAGCTTACTTCCATGCTATAGCTAATAAAAGTTTTTGGTTATCGTTCCTACTATCAAATTAGTAGTGGTTTTAACTAAACCCTTGACCCAATGCATGATTTTCTTTACTAAAAGTTTACAAGTGATTTTCCAAAATATTCATTTTTCTTCAAAAACCAAGTTTTACAATATTGAACGCCTTAATGACTAAAACGACGACCATAGTTCTATGATGATAATAATGATGCCAGTAATAAGAAAAGGTATATAACGAAATAGCCAAGGCTACGTTTTTCAATGGCTATGACGAGAATGATCTTATATCTAAAGGTTCCAAAGTACATGAAATGCCTACGATAGATATATTGACGATGTGTTCTGTTATAACAATGAAAATATAGAGATGCTAAACTGTTTCTGGATATCCCAAGTCTATTATAGGTAATGACTATTCTAAGGATTTTAAACACATGGAATTATGCCTTATGACCCCGATAGATATGTGTACCCGACATACATATATATATATGATAACGAATTAGAGCGCTATATAGACGCTGATAAATATACATGATATAAGTATACGTATATGATAGCAGACTCAGAGCGCTATAGACGCTGGAATGTATATATATGATATAAGTATGTGCATATGACAAAAAAGAATCAGAGCGCTATAGACGCTGATATATGTATATGATGAAAGAGACAGGGCGCTATAGACGCCGATATTTATACATAAAATATGCATATATTTACGGGGAAAATAGGGATAAGGGCAGAGCGTTATGTACGCGTATCCACTCGATCGTTGGAGTATGGCACATGATATCGTCCCGACGCGAGATGCCGGACGGGGATGTGCATATTATGGTTAAATGGATCGGTTGCCGACGCCTCGGCAATATTATATATATTCTATTTTTATGTATATATGTATATATTTATGAGTAAGGAAAGCTACGAAAGCACGAGTATACGCGTGAAGGGCACTTATAAGTACAAAGGTTACGGATTTACGGGGTATGTTCTACGGTCATGCTGTTGTTGTACATGATTACATCTCTTTCCATGTTACTATTCATGTCTTGCATACTCGGTACATTGCTCGTACGACCCCTTCTTCTGGGGTCGCGTTTCATGCCGCGCGGTACACCCGGACGGATAGAAGATGTTCCAAATGCCGAAGTTGGCAAGCTCCACTTGGCCCGGGAGTGTAGCCGAGTCGAGTACACGTGCCGGGATTTCGATGTCGGTTAGAGACTTTGCGGACGCAGTCGTGGGTAGCGTGTCAGTCTGTCAGTGGCTTCATAGGCCAATGTGTCAGTTGTACTATGATATGAATTTTATACAGTTATAAATACGATTTGCTCGGAAAGCAATAGAAAGAATATTTCAGTAAATTTTAGAAAAAAAAATTTACGCATGGAATAAAAGTCAGAGGGTTCGCTCGGCCCTAGGTAAGGGTCGGGTGCCCATCACACCCTGATCAAGATTGGGGTGTGACAAAGTGGTATCACTCCTTTATCTTGTTCATCTCCACACAGATGCTCCATGGAACTTCCTATTCTCCTTCCACCACCTTCATCAAGCTAAAAGAGTCTGTTTCCAGAATTAGTGGCAACAAGTATTTAGTTACACAGTATGAGATACCATCCTGTATGACCTTTGCTTCAACAACAATTCTAGTAGTATCAGGTATCTTTCTTGCACAAGCATGTATAAAGTCACCTCTAATGTCTCTAACACAAAAGCTGATGAACTAAGGCCAGGATTGCCTCTTGAATCTCCATTAGTATTGCATTTAAACCATCCTATGGGAGGACACCACCACTGGACTGCTTTGCACTCTACTTGAGGCTTGTTCCCCCTCCGTGTATTGAATCAACTGTGGCCATGTGTTTGCAACAAATTTTTGATATGTGAAAATAACTGCAAATCACAAACAAAATATGTTGAAACAGAGATTTTATTCATGAATATTGCGGGTACAAATCTTTTTATTCCCCTGATTGTTCTCTGCTAATATTTTTCTGTAATTCGAGGGCCGTCAGCGGCTTATTTCTCGAACGTAGGATGACCTCCAACAATAGTTGTTTATTCACAAAGAGATCAAGATGTGGCCGAACTCTTCTTGACTATCAAATACTTCAAAAAGATCTACAAAATCCTTTCAGGATGATCAAATAAATCCCTAGGAGGTTCACATCATTCTGATTCGAGAAACACGCTACTTCAACCCTCGAATCACGGAGAAAATCAAAAGAAAAGAATCAAGGGAATAAATAGAATTGTACTTACATTCTTTATCAATAAAATTATGTTTTTTCAAATTTATTTTATGATTGCAGTTATCTTCCATATTATCAAAAATTTGTTGCAAACAAATTCTGGCACGCCCAGTGGGACAATCTCTACCTCTCACCTTAACTTTTCGATCATCAAAGTTCAAAAACATCGAAATGACTTCAAAGAAGATCAACTCAAAATCAACTTCCTCCTAGGTTGCTGACTTCCTCCAAGGTTGTTGACTCCAAGTCTCTGCTGATGTGGAAAGCATCCTCGACATTACATTTAAAAGCATGGGACCAGCTACGAGGAGCGAAGCAAGCATGCTAGGACAACAAGCACTCTAAGTGTCATCCGCATCAACTCCTGTTTTGGGATCATCATCCTCAAAAGGAGAAAGATCCTATACCAATGCATAAGAGGGAAGAAGCAGCACTGCTATGAAGATTAAAAAGACTCTAGCGCTGCTTGATCTCTTTGGATCTAATAATTCTGCCATGAAGGAAGATAATGATGCTTCAAGTGACGGATCCTCTCCACTCACACCACATGACGTAAGCCAGTAGAAGATCAACCTATGTGATAATCCATGCTGTTGTCACACCTCGTAGTTTCGTATGTTAAGATTTGTCGTATATTAGTCGTTCTAGTCTTGGACTGGGATTACCTTTGAGGTTATATGACACTAAGCATGTTCATGTTATGTATGTGAAGGTTTAAGTTTATGCTTAGTAAGTATTGGAAGGATTAGAAGTTAAAATGAACAAAAGAGAGCAAGTTTATCGGAAGAGCATTTTGACGCACAATTTGACGGACCGCAAAATAATTGACGGCCCGTCAAATGGTGGATCCTCCATCGTGAAATGGTCATAGAGAGGTCTAGCTGGTTGGGCTATTTGACGGTCCATTTGATGGACCGCAGAATGTTTGACGGTCCATCAAAGTGGCCGTCAAAGTATGTCGGCGAGATTTTAAGTAAAGCTTTATATTTCATTTTTCCCTATTCGGATTCATGATTTCCCCATTTCAGACCCTAAGGCTCTCCAAAACCCTCTCCCCAATTTTATGTACTAATCAATACCAAACCCAAGAGGATCAAGAGATTCAAGTGCTAGAAAGCTTACTAGGGTTTGTAGAGTTCAAGAATTCCTTTGGTGTTGAAGTTGGAGGTTTCACTCTAGTGGAATAATTTGATTAGAGGCTTGTTCTTGTGTGATTAAGGTAAGTTTTTACATCTATTGCATGTTGTTAAGGTTGTTTGATTGTTATACAATTTGGTTGAAGGAGGAAAATGAAAAGAGAGTTCAAATATGAATTTGAGGATATTTTGAGCTATAAATTAAGTTGAGTTATGATTTTTGACATGTTATAAGTATAATGTTGTTATGAGTGGTGATAATGATGACGAGGAAGTGTTGTATACAAGTGTATATGAAGTTGTGCTGAAATTGTTGTTATGCGTTAATTATGGAAAGGAGTTTTGGGCGTTGAATGGAGTTTAACTTGAATGAAGTCTCTTAATTATAGTATTGTTGATAATGTTATTGTTGATTGGAAGTTGTTTTGGAGTTTGGTAGAAGTAGATGAAATAGGGGAAATGCTGCCCAATTTTCGCTAGCTCACAAATTACTCTAGTTTGAACTTAAGAGTGTTTTTAAGACTTAACCTTAGTATGAATACTCTTGAATGTAGATTTGCGGGCTTGGGAGGAGAACGTTAAGTAACTAAGGAGACATAAAGGCATGTAAAGGCTAACCCTTTCTTTCCAAGGGCATGATTTCCTTATTGTGAATCCATTTAAGATATTCGTAATGTCCTATTCTTAGAAAATGCTAGAAGCTCATGAATTTCAAGATTCTTAGGACATTATTGATAAAAGGTCTTCCTAGTGATGATGATAATGATGATGATGATGATGGTGATTCCATAACAGAGATCGGGGGTGCATCGACTTTATGTCACCCCCATAGAGTTGTAATGTTTCCTTTGGATACTCATGTATGTTATATATGTATATAGTTATTTTGTGACACTGAGCTTACATGGATGGGTATGATATCTATTGCGCGCACACCACTGCAGTTGGGTACGGACAACACCGAGCCTTGTTATGGCCAGGTATGGATGACACCGAACCTACATGGTCGGGTATGGTGTCATTACATGTATATGTATGATATGTCTCATCTTAAGAGGTATTATGAGGTATAAATTGCTCTCTTATTCTTATGTTATCTTCATGCTTTCACCATGTTGTTATTCACACCTTACATGCTCAGTACATTGTTCGTAGTGACGTCTTTTTTTTGGATGCTGCATTCATGCCGTAGGTAGACAGACCAGACCCCTAGGCAGCTTCATCAATGATTGCATAGAAGTGCTCTATTTGATTCGGAGTTGTAGTTTAGTTGGTACTATTCTTTTGTGCACATATTTGGGCATGTCGGGATCCTATCCCGTCTTTATGATATTACATACTCCATGTAGAGGCCTGTAGACAGATGTACATAACCTTATGTGGGTATCCCATAACCTTATCGGTTTATATTTTGTGTATCATTTTCGGTAGCTTTTTCGACTTGTATATACGGGCATAGTTAATGATGTTTATATAGATGTGCCCATGTTCGATAGAATTGGTGTCTTTTTGTTTTGTGGTGATTAGGAGTTAGCCATGTGGCTCACCTAGATATGATTATGAGAGTATGATAAGCGGTGCTCAGTAGATTAGCTCCGGGTGCCCGTTATGGCCCTCCAGTTGGGTCGTGACAAAAGTGGTATCAGAACAGTTCGTCCTAGGGCGTGCCTATGAGCCGCGTCCAGTAGAGTCTTGTTTATGGGTGTGAAGCGCGCCACACTTATAAAGAGAAGGCTGCAGGCATTTAGGAATGATTGACCTTCTTCTTCATCATAGATCGTGTGATAGAGCCCTGATATAAGAATTTCCCTTTTCCTAACCGTGCGTTATGTTTTCAGCGATGCTTGTGAAGAGAAAAGCTACAGCAGCCCAGAAGGGAAAGTCAGTGGCCGGAAGAAGAACTTAACGGGTATCGCCGACAGACGTAGAGGAGGGCGAGTCCTAGTATGAGGTTCTATCTTGGTCCTCTCACTCACTGCCTGCTTCAGAGGGGAGCCTCAGCCCTAGCTCCAACACCCCCAGTCCCTCCACCAGATGCCTCAGGTCAAGAGATGAGAGAGGCCATACATTTGCTAACCCAGTTAGTCGCCGTTCAGGCCCAGCGGCAAGGTACAGGTCATAGTGATAGAGCTGTCAGTGCCAGAGCCCGTGATTTCATTAGTTTGAACCCTCTAGAATTCTTTGGGTCAAAATCGGATGAGGATCCGCAGGGCTTCATAGATGGAATGTTGAGAACATTGCTGGGTAATGCATGCTTCAGATGTTGAGTCGGTAGAGTTGGCTTCCTATAGATTATGGGATGTTGCGGTACATTGGTATACTGTTTAGATGTCTTCTAGAGGAGTTAATGCACCTCCACCGGTATGGTAAGAGTTTGTAGACGCTTTCCTCCTACACTATTTTCCGTCAGAGGTTCGACGGGCCAAAGCCTCACTTCAGGAAGGTATGGATATTTCTCGCATTCAGACTGTCATGACCCAACCGGAGGGCCGCGACGGGCACCCGGTGCTAACCCACCCGGGCACCTCTTAACGTACTTTCACATTGCATCTAGGTGAGCCACATAGCTAAATCATACTTTTTCATCCATCAATCATACTAATCCCATTGGGCAACAATACATTTACATCATCATTAACATCTATGCCCATATCAATGTACATAAGCCGACGAGGCTAACAAAATGACATCCAAAATATAGGCCGACAAGGCCAAACACATCTAACCATATACACATGTCTACGAGCCTCTAAGAAGAGTATGTCATATCATATAGGTGGGACAGGACCCCGCCGTGCCCATAAATGTGTACACAAAAGAATCAATACCAAAAGCTGTAGCTCCGAATGAAATGGAGCTCCGCTATGTAGTCCCTGAGTAATGAAGCTATGAATCAAGCCTGTCTCCCTGGCCACCTGCGGGCATGACGCAACGTCCACATATAAAAGAACGTCAGTACGGAGAATGTACTGAGTATGTAAAGCATGATCAACATCAATATGAAAGCATAATAGACAACATATGAAGTAGCATAGGATGGGAGATAATAGTATCATCGTCATAACACTTACTTGCTTTTCATAGGGACATTCCATTTCTATTGCGTATCCGTGTACATACATCCATATCCGTATCCGTATACGTATCCGTAATCGTTTACATTTCGTATCCATTTTTGTGTTCGTAGTCATATTACCATTCATACTCATATTCATATCATATACATATCATATACATTGCATATACATAGCATTTTCATAGCATACCCGACCATGAAGGTTCGGTGTTTCACATACCTGGCCCTACCAAGGCTCAGTGTCATACATACCTGGCCCTATCAAGGCTCAGGGTTATCCGTACCCAACTGCAGTGGTGCGCGCACATTATTATATATATACATATTTACTATATTCTACCCGGCCATATAAGCTCGGGGTTTCGTAATAGCCATACATAGGCACATACACATATAAGCTCATAAGCATCTTTAGCATCATTACTATCGTCGTTCATTTCATCTATCCCTAGAGGATTTTTCATCATATGAGGAACTTAGTACAATCGTAACATATCGGGGATCATGAGCTTGGTAGCTTTTTAGAGATAGAATCATTGGAGAATATCATAGGCTCATAGAAGAATAGATATTTAGCTAAAGAACCATGCCTTATGAAAGAAGGGTTAGCCTTACATACCTTTCCGTTCAACTATTCTATCTCTTGCACGTTCTCCTTCAATGCTCACGTTTCTACCTTCATTAGAGTTATACTAACATTAGAAAATCGATAGCTTAGCATACAGGACTAGGGCTAGAGAAAATTGGACAGCATCTCCTTTATTTATAAAACTTCCTCCATATCATATATCAACTCCCAAACATCAATAATAACATTCACAACATCATAACAATAGCCTTTATTCACCTACATTGCCCTTACTTCTCAATTCACTTCCAATCATCCATATTCATGGTCATAACACACGATTACGTTCATTCATATACAACGTCTATCTCATGTTCCCAATATCATTTATAACATGATTATAATCATAATGTATCAAGAATCATGACTCAATCCAACATTTACTCAAAAGTTACACTATTCCCACATTCATGACCCATTTTCTATTTCCTTCTACAATCTAAGTGTTTCAACTTTCAAATACCTTAAACAACAAGGAAATACCATAAAACTTACCTTAGATGGTGTAGGAATGAACCTTGGGTGCAAACACTTCACTTGAGCAAAACCCTAGTTTCACCTTCACTTGGATTTCTTGTATTGGATGAACTTTAATGGGTTTCTTACACTTGATTCACTTGGTTTGATGAAGTTGAACACTAATATCTCTTGAAATCATATGGGAGAAGTGTAGAGAGATGTTCTAGAGAGAAGTGGAGTGAAAGAGAAATGAAATAAAATGAAACTTGAATCCCTTATTAATAACACAATTCAGTCCCGACCATATTCTACGGACCAACATACGGTCCGTATAAATTATACTGACCGTATGTCTGGCCGTAGATTTGGTCCAGAGAGGGGTGTCATTCTGGGCTAATTATACGGCTGAACATACGGTCCGTATGTTTTATACAGCCAGTATGTTTGGCCATTTAATGCCCAGTCATTCCGAACTTGTTCTCGTCGACTCGTTTGATCTCCAATCCTTATGGAACCTTCTTGACACTTGTTTATCACCTCATTAACAATCTAAGGGACATTATAACTCTTCTCCAAAGCATCGTTAAATCATCATTAACTTGTTACTCGTAAATCTCTTCCGATACTTATCGTATGCCTTGCCTTCTCTTGGCAAACTTTCTCATCTAACATCGAATGTCTTTGAGATCTTACTTAGGGTCATCAAATGTCATTCCTTACTTATTACAACACCGTGCACTTCGTGCTCTTCGTTAGTCTATTCACTGTGCATTAACGGAAAATTTTTACGAGGTGTAACACAGACCCATGCCCAGAATTTGGAAGAATGGCGGTAACAGCGGAGGAGTGAGCGTAAGCTTGATAGGGGTTATAGTAAGAGGGCTAGATCCTCAGTTCCGAGTAGTGAGTTTAGAGGAGGTCAGAGGCAGAAGTATTCTAGGCACTCAGGCCATTCAGCGACTAGTGCATCTCCACGATTTGCGGGCCAGAGATTTGATAGACCTATTCACTCTGGATCGGGTCAGGGTTTCAGAGCTTCGGGTTCTCAGTACCGGGGTGATTCAGGCCAGGTAAGACCACGCTTACCATGATGTACTCTATGTGGTAAGTTACATTGGGGACAGTGCCGGTTGGGTTCAGATGATTGTTATGCCTGCGGTCAGCCAGGCTAAATTATGCGTGACTGTCTATCGAGCGGTGGTAGAGGTATGGTGCAGCCCACAGGATCAGCAGCTGGTTCTTCATCATTTGTACGCCCTCTGGGGCAAAGCTCACAGACACCAACAGGTCGTGGCAGAGGTAGAGGAGGAGCATCGAGTGTCACGACCCAACCAATGGGTCGTGACGAGTGCCCGATCACTACTGACCAAGCACCTCTAAACTCATACTTGCCATATGCAGAATAACCTGGTGGCCCATTTTCAACTTATACCTGAGTGATAGCATCGGCCGTAAAATTTATACAATAAACTCTACCTCAACAACTCATAATAGTCCACATGGATATATATATATAGGTATGCGTGCAAAAGATGACAACGCGGTCCGATATGGCTTCTACATGTACTGTACATAAAATAAGAGACCATAAAGCTACATGATGCTCCTACTATATACAACTATCTACAAACCTCTTATGGAATATAAACTGTAGAAAAGATAGGACAAGGCCCTGTCATACCCACATATCTACATAGCAAAAAGGCATACCAAAAAGGGCTGCAGCTCCGGACCAATGGAGTGCACTAATTACGGCTGAGGGGAGATCTTACTGGTCTGGATCGTCTGGCTAGCTATCTGATCCTGTAGGCATGAACGCAATATCCACAGGAAAGGACGTCGATACGAGACGATTATGTCTTGACCGAGTATGTAAGGCATGAATAACAACATAACACGAGTATGGA
>NW_026713416.1:0-49048 GCF_029784015.1 Lycium ferocissimum | reverse complement strand
CTACCGTGCGGCACCCTCCTTGGAATGTCCACATGAAGGGCTTGAGTGATCGAACTTTGGTTTGACATCTCAATGTCAAGTCTCCCAAAAGCCTAAACTCAACTCTGACTCCAAGACAAGAAAGACTTCCACTCTCAATCTACTGTGCTAGCGCAACTTTACAAGATTGCGATAATGGCTTGTGATCACTTCGAGTTGGATGTCACGCGTGTGTTCGCGGAATGCCCTCACACCAATTACTCACTAGTTCTCATTGGAGAGGAGGGCAAGCTGCGAACTGATAAGGATTTGTGCTCCGTGGACCCCGGCAGCCCGAGACGGATGGTAGTGAAAGAAGAATCCTGCACGGGATGCGACGATGATGAGGAAAAGATACTGAGAGCCATGCGATGGCGAAGCTGAGTATGATGACTAAGCCCTAGTGGGCCTCAGGGAGTATTTCTTGCCTTACTTTGTTTTTAAAATTTTCCATCTATATGCTTCTAGGGCAAAGCATGATTTAAGTGTGAGATGGGAAATACGTCCCTTGTAACAACATTTTTAAGGTTCAGGATGGTGATCAGTGTTACACCTCACATTTTTAGAGCATGAGCATGCCACATACTTCACCGTATTAATGGAGTATCGAAGACGTCCCATAAAGTTTTGGAAGGTACAAGCCAAGGAAAGTTCGTAACAATGAAGTAAAGGATGAATTACGATCTCGTAAGTCGTAACCGGGAAGGACAACCTTGAAACCAAAGTACATGACCATTATCAAGTATGATTAATGATAAATATCATGTATGGAGAGTTTTAGAAGATTCTAGGACCAAGCAAATTGAAGAAAATAAGTTTGCTAAAAATTTGAAAAAAAGTTGGCAGAACTTTGGACAGAATTTTGGGTCAAATTTGGAGGGGTATATCTCCGGGTATGTTAGGAGTTTTAAGGTGTTTTAAAATCCTAAAATGAAGTTTGTCGAGTCTAGTTTCCAATGCAATAAACCGTTCGTCAATGCGAGATCGAAGCAGGGAGTTATGGGATTTTAAAAGGCAAAATACATCAAAACCCCCCCGAACTATACCCGAAAAGTTGATATCACACTTAAACTATCCTGACGACCCATTACACACACGAACATCTAAAAACGAATTTATTACCACCCTACACGCTTATGTGGCATAAATTATAAAAATAATTAAAAAAGAAGCGCGTGTATTAATCTACTTTTAACGAGTTTGATTTAATCTCCTTGTATTCTCTCTCTCTGTCACTATGTCAATCTCCTTCCTTCTTCTTCATTTTTTTCTTTAATTTTTCAGATTTGCGACTTCATTCCCTTTTTCTCCTTTATTCGATTTCTTAGACATATTTTAATTACTTTTGTAGTTTTGTTTCTAAACTTCTAGATATTATAATACAAGTTGAAATGATGTAAAACGAATAAAACAACTTCATCGACCAAATCGAGTTCTTGAAGTTAAAATGGAAGCTTCATTGTTTTGCGGAAGAGAAGTTATAGTTTTTGGTGAAGTATTGTGCTTTGTTTTGTGAAAAGTGGTGTGAGCTTTGTGTAATTGTTTTCCTTTTTTTTTCTTTTTTGGTGAGAATGAAAAATCATGGCACTTTTTTAGTCCCTAGATTTATTTGAAAAAGGAGGTTCTTTAAGATTTTTCTTGTCATTGTGTGGTTAAAATTGAGTGGAGGTCAACAGATGGGAACTGATGTTTCTCCTTTTTTTTTTCTTTTTTTTTATTATTATTATTATTTTGTTTCCAGTGATTTCTAAGGATTACTATCGGGTTGTGTAGCATCAATGACAAACAACAGTAAATTCTGTTTTCTGTTGGTTTCCGTTTTTGTGTTGTTGGGTACATTGTAGTTAATGTGACATCGGCGCAAAACTATGTGCCCGGTGATGATATTCGAACTGCCCTTCAAATGGGCAACAATGAAGGCGGTGGTGGTGATGGTGAAATGAAGAAGAAAAAAGATTTGGGAAGTGGGGGTGGGGGTGAAAGTGGCGTGAAGAGGCGGGAGTAGGGTGAAGGCGTGAGAGGAAGAAAAAAGGGTTTTGGAGGGTGGCGAGAGAGGTGGAGGAGAAGGAGGTGGGGTTGGGGGTGGCGGAATTGTGGAGGAGAGGGGGGATGGGGAGGAGGGAAAGGAAAAAAATTAAAAATTAAAAATTAGAGGATTTTTTTTTTTTGACGTGGCGTGGCGATGTGGGGAGAGAGTGTGTACACTCTCCCCTGGCATCCGGTCATATTATATGAGGGAGTAAAAAAATCATTTTTTCATATATTAGGTGTGTAATGGGTCGTCAGGATAGTTTAAGTGTGATATCGACTTTTCGGGTATAGTTCAGGGGGGTTTTGATGTATTTTGCTGATTTTAAAACGGACAGTCAGAGGAACCCGAACCTGGGCGAAAAATCCGAAAAGTTCACTTAAAAAGGCCCATAATTTCGTCCCAATGGAGCCTAAACCGACCCACACACCTATAAATACCCCTCTAACTCATCATGTTTCTTATCCCCACACTTCTAAAGAGTTCTTGAGGGTTCCATAACCTTCCACAATCTTCCTCAACCTTCCATAATCTTCCATAATCTTCCATAACTTTCCATAATCTTCCCCAACCCTCAAGAACATTCTCCCAACTTCCACCCATAAAATTTTGGCCCAAATCAAGTGGAAACAACCAAATCTTCCATCAAGAAGGTTGGAAACTACAAGAGTAGCATGTTTATGGTATTGTATCATGATTGATGCTGAAGTTGAACTGATTCAGCCGTGGTTCTTGGGTTGTATACACTTCTTAAGGTATGTATAACACCCCTTTGGTCGTGTGTTAACTTAATTAAATGTTGGTAAAGTTGTTTGAGGCCAAATACCGCAAGACTACATCGAAACAAGTTAAGTTAAGCCACTATTTTGTAGGGGCTGTTTTGAATGTTTAAATATGACTTCTAATGGATGTAAATGGTGGATTATAACCTGAATATATTTTCCCTACGGTTATTGGGATTATTCATGTGTTAGTTGGAAAGATGGAGAAGAAAATATATGAAATCTACGAATATAAAGTAAAGCATGAGGCGTAGGAGTATGGATTGTTTTGGAATACATTTAAGGATATTTGAGCTAAATATGATATAAATATATGCATATTGTTATGAAGGGTGTGGACTGAATTGTGAAAGGAGAGTTGGGTTTGAATGACGTTTGTTATTCGTTAAATGAGCTTGCCGCTCGATATGATTCTTAAAGTAATCAAAGAGGGTTATATTGTAGTTGTTGCTATTATTGATTGTTGTTGCTGTTGTTGGGCTGTTTGATGACCCTTAGTGGTCTTTGGGATGTAGTATAAATAGGGGAGGTGCTGCCTGATTTTCCGAAGGCTATAATATTAGCAAAATATCATAGTTGCGACACTGTTTATTGATGACGGTATCATTTCACTTGTTGTACACGCAAGAGGATTATGTTAAGCTTTGTTGTGGATTGAGAAGGAGATTATCCAGGTATGTAAGGCTTATCCCTTTCTTTCTAAAGGCATGACTCCTACGTTACGATTCTATATATGTCTCCCATAACATCCCTATTCCCGAAACGCTAAAAGTTCATGATTCTCAAGGTTTTATGATATTAAAGACAAGATGTTTTCTATGAGGACCATGATGACAATGATGACTTCTTCCTTGTGAATCCATACATGTGTTCCATAATGTCCTTATTTCCAAAAGCTAAAGATTCTTAAAGTTTCTTATGACGCTAAAGATGATTATGTTTTCATGATGAAAATGATGATGATGATGATGATGATGATGATGATGATGATGATTCCGTTTCCAGAAGTTTCAAAGTTTATGATTTTAAATGCTATGATGAGATTGTTGAGCTTATTTCATGATTTCCTTGATTTTATTCATAGTTGTTGATCTCACCTTATAATCATTGTTCCTTCAAGGTGAGATATAGCGATGGTGATTATTCCATTATATAAATCGGAGGTTACCGACCTTACGTCACTCCGATAAAGTGGTAACTTTTATTTGGGCTCCCATGCATGCTAATTATAATATATATATATATATATATATATATATATATATATATATATATATATATATATATATGTTATATCCCGCATTTTTGTACAATCGGATAATTCTAGACAATCGCGGGAAGACAACAAGCAAGGCCTTATTTTTGTTGCGTTTGGCATATGAGTTGCTTACGAAGAATTTAGAAGCGGAATTATTAAGAGAGCCTAAGGGTAAAATGGTAATTTCACAAGTGTTCAAGAAAAATTCTTGGAAAATTCCAAGTTGGCCGTGTGGCATGTGTGGCATATGCCACACTTTTATTAATTAGTGGGGGCTAATTAATAACTATAAGGAAATGTGGACCAAATCTTACAAAGGAAGACATTTAGTCTTCTTTATTTATTTTAAGAAAATCCAAGAAAATGGAAGAATTTTCTAGAGAAGGGAAGAGAGAAGGATCATGTGGCCATACTTTTATTTTGAGGGACCTATTTATAAATAATGGAAATTGGTGGAAGACTTGTGGATATATATGTAGGAAGTCATCTTAATATTCATTATTTCCCTAGAGCTTTCAAGAAAGCAAGAAACAAAAGGAGAAGGAGAAAAAAAACCCCAAGCCATTCGGCCATGGAGAAAGACCAACAAACCTTGGGATAAATTTTCTTAAAAATTATTTTCTTCTACCTAAGCAATTCATTGAAGGGTGATTAGCAAGGTGAAGTGGTTTTGGAGCAAGAAAAGCTTATATTCTTGCAAGCTACAAAAATATAGCTAAGTGGAGAGTTGAAGCAAGAAGGTAAGAATTCATCCTTTTCTTATATGTTATGGATGTTGTGCATGTTGTAGTGTGTGAAACGAGTGAAATTCATGGAGAACAAGAGTATAAGGGAGAGGCCGTGCATGCCTATGTGTGTGTAGGAGTCGTGTTTTAATTATTTTATTTAGTGTTTGGTTGCTATTGTTATGGATGCTATGTTGATAATGAAAGTTGGATGATTTTGGAGAAGTTGTAGCCATGTGTGTATGATGTTGGCCGTGTAGTTGTGGTGTGGTTTGGAAGACAATGAGTCAATTTTATTTTGTGTTTTGGTTGTTGTTGTGTTGCGGATTCTACATTGCCTATAAAAGCTTAATAATCTTAGTGAAATGGTAGGGGTTGGAGACTTGTGGTTGAAGTTTATGTAAATTGAATACTATGTTCTTACGTGTATGGAAGACAATGATATTGGTATGGCGTTGTTGGAATATATATATTAGAAGGTTGTTATTGTTTTTATTGGAGTTAGAAGGTTTTGAAAGAAGTAGTAAATTGATTGAGTTGTTATAATGTATCTTGGATTGAAATTGGAAATTGTTAGTATGGTTGTGACATTATGATTGATAATTTGGCCGGGTTGAATTCCCGGATTGTTGTTGATGAGAAATTGGCCAAGATGATTTTTGGGAATGATGTATTTACAGGGGAAGTGCTGCCGAAATTTCGGTAGTCAAGTGTCATTTTAAGAATCCAATCCTAAATGCACTAATCAATGTTTGGTAAACATGACCAAATTGTAGATTTTGGCGGATTTGCAACTTGAATTTGGAGTAGCGAAGGAGCGGAAAGAGGTATGTAAGGCTTCACTTCTCTTTCTTGGCATGTCTTAGACGTAATAGGTTTGGACACGGGCCTCGGGGATAATTCCTTTCCTAGAAATCCGAGATTGAAACTAACTACTATTCATTCAGTAGAATTGAATTAGAACTTGCGTGAAATGTCGGAAAAACTTCCTAAACATCCAGAACTTACACAAATAGGACTCGATTACCCTAAGATCCTCACAAGTGACGCCATAAATTGTAATATACGTAAATTTGATACGCCGCCTCATTTGACCCGAGGTGGGCCCATCGTTCCCGGATTATCTTTATTGTTCCAGTGACTTATTTTGAAGTAGAATCCAATGGAAACTTTTGATCCTTATTCCGTTATCAAATGACAAAATGCTAGTAACTATGTTAACGAGGATACTCTTATGATGACGAAGAAGATGCTAGGTGTGAGAAAATGGCTATGACGCATATGTTAAGAATATGTACTTACCATGAATATGACTATGAATATGTTTCCTAATAACATGGATGATGTCCAGGAAGAATATGTTCATATGATGACTAGACATGACAGGATAGGCTCTACGTTCTCTTAATAATGTCCTTCGTTGATAGTCTCATCTTAGAATAATTATTTCTTCAAGGTGAGATAAAGCGACCCTGATTACTCCATAATGCGATCGGAGGTTACCGACCTTACGTCACTCCGATGGATACATGACTTTCTTTGGGTTCTCCCCGCATGCTTATATGATGTGCACATGAATATGGGGACATGGGGGAAGGGATACATGGGGAAATGGGAAGGGAAACATGTTTCATTGCCACCTGGTCAGCTGGCTTATCATCCCGGAAGCGGGATGCCCGGACGCGGGATTTATGGGCGAGCCGGAGTATTTCGACGCAATGTGGGCGAGCCGACGCTGTTCGATGCTATGATACTACCTGATATACTATGACTTGACATGATATAACACGATAAGATACGATACTATATGTTAAAACACAACATGATATAAGTTCTATTTTTCTATGTCTATGAAAGAGAAATGTTTTTTTTTTAAATAAAAGAAAGACAAGCATGCATGGTATCCAGCCTGAAAAGGGTTTTCCCATGTGCAGGTTACTTTCTTATCCCTCTATATGTCCTGCGGTTACATGATATGGTTGTTCATACTTTATGTCTTTGCTTGCATTATTAATCTTCCATGCCTTACATACTTGGTACACTATTCGTACCGACGTCCTTCTTGTGGACGCCGCGTTTCATGCCGCGCAGTGTCGGCGGGTAGCCGGATTTGATCCCTAGGAGTTCCCTCGGCGGTAATTTTGCGGCGCTCCGGTTGTTTCGGAGCCCCGGTCCTTGGTACTACTTTTGTGTATATATTCGGGCACGGCAGTACTCGGCCCTTCCTATGTATATGTGTACTATGTTTAGAGGCTCGTAGACAGATATGTACAGTTAGATATTTTGTACTCCTGATTGTCCCCGTCGCTGTATAGTATGACCGTAAAGCTTATTAGCCTATGTTTATAATTGTGTTATTAATATTAATGCTAGTGTAATTAAAAAAAATGATATAGTTCATACGGACCACTCGATAACAGAGGTAACAAGATAGATAAGGGGTGTTCGGTACAAGTATCGGGTACTCGTCGCGGCCCCTAGTTGGGTCATGACAGAAGTGGTATCAGAGCAGGCGGTCCTAGGGGTTTGTCTACGAGCCGTGTCCGATAGAGTCCCGTTTATGAGTGTGAAGCGCGCCACACTTATAGACGGAGGTCACAGGGCATTTAGGAAATCCGACCTTCTTTGTATTCTAGATCGTGCGATAGAATAGAGCTATAACGAGAGGTTTTCCTTCTTCTAATCCAAAGGTTACATTTTCGCCGACGCTTGAGAAGATGAAAGCAACGGCCGCCGGTGAAGGTAAGATAGCGACGAAAAGGCGGATTGGACAGAGCCGCCGGTAAATATCGAGGAGGGAATCCCATAATGAGGCCTCCTCTCGTGTTGTTCGCACTCCGCCGATATTAGGGGAGCAAGAAGGAGCTCCCCTCCCGGCCCCCGGCATCTCCGGGGGGCCCCCACGGAGGCTCCACTCCGGTCGAGATGAGACAGGCTATCCTTTTGCTAACTCAATTAGTAGCCACTCAGGCTCAACAACAGGGTGTGGGGTCTGGTGAAAGGGGTCACAGAAAGAGGACTAGATCTTTCGGAATTGGAAGTGAGTATAGAGGGAGACAGGCACAGGAGCATTTTGGGTATTCAGGACCAGACCAGAATGCCGGAGCTTCGAGGTCCCGGCATAGAGCCGACCTTAGTAGTACGGGGCTACCCCCACCACGGTACGCGCGTAGCGGCGGTGCCACACTCGGACGATGTTACTTAGATACAGGTGCTTGCTTTGCCTGCGGTCGGACTGACCATTTGATGCGCGATTGCCCGCGGAGGTATGATAGAGACAAAGCTCGGCCCCGCCGGTCGAGGTTAGGGCTATGGAGTTTTGGGTTCCCGGTATAGCGGTGAATCTACCCAGAGGAGACCACCCGGGTCACGATGCCCTCAGTGCCGTAGATTACATGCGGGGCCGTGTCGCGTGGGTACAGGTGTTTGTTATGCCTGTGCCAGGCCGGGTCATTTTATGCGCGACTGCCCATTTCGACGTGGCAGAAGTAGGGTTCAGCCTGCGAGAGTAGTAGTCAACCCGCCATCATTGGTGCGCCCTCCAAAGGTCTGAGGTCCTCGGACATCAGGCAGCAGGATAGAGACCGAGAAAGGTATACCCGATTTGAGTGGACCCCGCATCATACCTATGCGCTAGGCCACGGCGACGGATCCCCGAGCTATCCCCCCGATGTCGTACTGTATATTATTAGTATCTTTCTATAATGTATATGTCTCGACTGATTTAAGTTTTACGATATTATATATTTTGCGCCTCATATTGGGTTGAACCCCGAGCCAAATCAAACGAGTTGGGATGTCTCCGCCACCAGTGCAAATTTAGAAAACCCTGGTATGGTGATATACGGGAATATATCACGAAGGAATGACGTGACGGACTTCGATGAAAGAACTACGATTGCGAGAGGGTCGCGGAAGGTGATGATTACTCAAAGGGCATGGCGTGTGTAGACCCTCTGATAAAGGGGGGAGAACGTGTTGGACCAAAAAATGGATTATGACGATTCAAGATCCAATAAAAGGGGACTTATTAACGGGGCAGTAGCTCGGAGCTAATTCGATTGACCTACGACATAAAGGCAATCTAAGCTCCTAAAATGGATATGTTAAGTGACATGTGAGGTATCTATGAAGGAGACCTCCCCGAAGTATCATAATATACCATGAGAAGCCAATGTAACATTCGAGACGAATGTTCTAAAGGGGGGGAGGATGTTATATCCCGCATTTTTGTGCAATCGGATAATTCTAGACAATCGCGAGAAGACAACAAGCAAGGCCTTATTTTTGTTGCGTTTGGCATATGAGTTGCTTACGAAGAATTTAGAAGCGGAATTATTAAGAGAGCCTAAGGGTAAAATGGTAATTTCACAAGTGTTCAACAAAAATTCTTGGAAAATTCCAAGTTGGCCGTGTGGCATGTGTGGCATATGCTCACACTTTTATTAATTAGTGGGGCTAATTAATAACTATAAGGAAATGTGGACCAAATCTTACAAAGGAAGACATTTAGTCTTCTTTATTTATTTTAAGAAAATCCAAGAAAATGGAAGAATTTTCTAGAGAAGGGAAGAGAGGGATCATGTGGCCATACTTTTATTTTGAGGACTTTATAAATAATGGAAATTGGTGGAAGACTTGTGGATATATATGTAGGAAGTCATCTTAATATTCATTATTTCCCTAGAGCTTTCAAGAAAGCAAGAAACAAAAGGAGAAGGAGAAAAAAAAACCCCAAGCCATTCGGCCATGGAGAAAGACCAACAAACCTTGGGATAAATTTTCTTAAAAGTTATTTTCTTCTACCTAAGCAATTCATTGAAGGGTGATTAGCAAGGTGTAGTGGTTTTGGAGCAAGAAAAGCTTATATTCTTGCAAGCTACAAAAATATAGCTAAGTGGAGAGTTGAAGCAAGAAGGTAAGAATTCATCCTTTTTATATGTTATGGATGTTGTGCATGTTGTAGTGTGTGAAACGAGTGAAATTCATGGAGAACAAGAGTATAAGGGAGAGGCCGTGCATGCCTATGTGTGTGTAGAGTCGTGTTTTAATTATTTTATTTAGTGTTTGGTTGCTATTGTTATGGATGCTATGTTGATAATGAAAGTTGGATGATTTTGGAGAAGTTGTAGCCATGTGTGTATGATGTTGGCCGTGTAGTTGTGGTGTGTTTGGAAGACAATGAGTCAATTTTATTTTGTGTTTTGGTTGTTGTTGTGTTGTGGATTCTACATTGCCTATAAAAGCTTAATAATCTTAGTGAAATGGTAGAGTTGGAGACTTGTGGTTGAAGTTTATGTAAATTGAATACTATGTTCTTACGTGTATGGAAGACAATGATATTGGTATGGCGTTGTTGGAATATATATATTAGAAGGTTGTTATTGTTTTTATTGGAGTTAGAAGGTTTTGAAAGAAGTAGTAAATTGATTGAGTTGTTATAATGTATCTTGGATTGAAATTGGAAATTGTTAGTATGGTTGTGACATTATGATTGATAATTTAGCCGGGTTGAATTCCGGATTGTTGTTGATGAGAAATTGGTCAAGATGATTTTTGGGAATGATGTATTTACGAGAGGAAGTGCTTCCGAAATTTCGGTAGTCAAGTGTCATTTTAAGAATCCAATCTAAATGCACTAATTGAATGTTTGGTAAACATGACCAAATTGAGATTTTGGCGGATTTGCAACTTGAATTTGGAGTAGCGAAGAAGCGGAAAGAGGTATGTAAGGCTTCACTTCTCTTTCTTGGCATGTCTTAGACGTAATAGGTTTGGACACGGGCCTCGGGGATAATTCCTTTCCTAGAAATCCGAGATTGAAACTAACTACTATTCATTCAGTAGAATTGAGTTAGAACTTGCGTGAAATGTCGGAAAAACTTCCTAAACATCCAGAACTTACACAAATATGCCGCCTCATTTTACCCGAGGTGGGCCCATCGTTCCCGGATTATCTTTATTGTTCCAGTGACTTATTTTGAAGTAGAATCCAATGGAAACTTTTGCTCCTTATTCCGTTATCAAATGACAAATGTTGTAACTATGTTAACGAGGATACTCTCTATGATGACAATAAGATGCTAGGTGTGAGAAAATGGTGATGACGCATATGTTAAGAATATGTAGTTACCATGAATATGACTATGAATATGTTTCCTAATAACATGGATGATGTCCGGGAAGAATATGTTCATATGATGACTATGACATGATTGATAGGCTCTACGTTCTCTTAATAATGTCCTTCGTTGATAGTCTCATCTTAGAATAATTGTTCCTTGAAGGTGAGACAAAGCGACTACTTTACTCCATAATGCGATCGGAGGTTACCGACCTTACGTCACTCCGATGGATACATGACTTTCTTCACGTTCTCCCGTATGCTTATATGATGTACATGAATATGGGGACATGGGGGAAGGGATACATGGAGAAACGGGAAGGGAAACATGTTTCATTGCCACCGGTCCACGATCGGCTTATCATCCCGACGCGGGATGCCCGACGCGGGATTTATGCCGGAGCCGGAGTATTTCGGTTAAATGGGGCGGAGCGACGCGTTCGGTGCTATGATACTATACGATATACTATGACTTGACATGATATAACACGATAAGATACGATACTATATGTTAAAACACAACATGATATAAGTTCTATTTTTCTATGTCTATGAAAAAGAAATGTTTTTTTAAAATAAAAGAAAGACAAGCATGCATAGTATCCACACGAAGGGCATTATTCCCATATGTACGTTACTTTCTTATCACTCTATATATGCGGTTCCATGATATGGTTGTTCATACTTTATGTCTTTGCTTGCATTATTAATCTTCCATGCCTTACATACTTGGTACACTATTTATGCGACGTCCTTAACGCGGACGCCGCGTTTCATGCCGCGGTTAGCAGTAGCCGGTCTTTGATCCCTAGGGAGTTCCCTCGGCCAGAAATTTTGCGGCGCTCCGGTTGTTTCGAGCCCCGGTCCTTGGTACTACTTTTGTGTATATATTCGGGCATGGCGGCATTCCAGCCCTTCCTATGTATATGTGTACTATGTTTAGAGGCTCGTAGACGGATATGTACGGTTAGATATTTTGTACTCCCGATTGTCCCATTCGTATAGTATAGTATTAATAAAGCTTATTAGCCTATGTTTATAATTGTGTTATTAATATTAATGCTAGTGTAATAAAAAAAAAAATGATATAGTTCATACGGCCCACTCGATAACAGAGGTATGAAAGATAGATAAGGGGTGCTCGGTACAAGTATCGGGTACTCGTCGCGGCCCCTAGTTGGGTCGTGACATATATATATAGGGGATATGGGAAAAGGGCGAGGCGTTATATACGCATAGCCTAATATAATATCATGACCCGTCCCGTATCGGGATATATGGGTATGGATAGGTCCGCACGTTCCGCGGTAATATAAAATATTTATGGATCGGGCCGGACGTTTATCGGCAACCTTTACTATGTTATACAAGTAAGAGAAAGGTTTTTATGAAAAGACTAAGGCATGATATTCCCAACCAAGAGGCATGACATACATGTTATCCTTATCTCATGTTATGTTCTATATTTCTTATTATATTGTTATTCATACCTTACATACTCGACATTGTTCGTGCGACGTCACTTTTGTGGACAATAATGCCGCAGTAGACAGCATACATGGATTTGACCCGTAGGTGATTTATCGCCTTCTCGAGCACTCCACTTACTTCGGAGCTGCAGTCAATTGGTATTGGTCTTCATGGTCACTTGTATTCTATGTAGAGGCTCGTAGACATGTGTGTAAAGTTAGATGTTTTATAACCCTACCGGTTCATATTGTTATATAATATTTTAGTAGCCTTGTCGACTGGTGACGATGGGCATAATTGTTGAAGATTATATAGATATGTGCTGTTATATTGTTATATATATCCTTGTAGATTATGATATCCATGAGCTATCTTTTATGGTCCACCCAGAAACGTTTATGAGATGTATGTTTAGAGGTGCTCGGTGTGTTAGCTCCGGGTGCCTGTTATGGCCCTCTGGTTGGGTCGTGACAATCAAGTTGCTGTAAGTTTCTTTTTAGTAGTTTTTGAGTCTTAGAGTCGGAAAAAAAAAACTCAAAAAGATTTCTAGTTTTCTTGATTTAGGTTTTCTTTGTAGCTTCTTGAGTCTCTCATTAGTGGCACACACCATCCACCCCATTGGGTTTTCTTATGGCCTCGAATCTTTCCCAAAGGAGGACCTTTGAACCGGGTTAGTTTTTTTAGTTTTTGTAAAAGAGTCGTAGGAGTCAAGCCTGTTGGACCACTTGAATGCTAGGTGCTCGGGTTAGGTGGAATGTGAAAACCATAAGCTGTTCTTGATGATTTCTTTAAAGCATGCATGAAAAGAAGTAACCTCTCTCGAAACACTTTTGTAGTGAAGTGCATTTACTCATGTACGACCCACTGGGCATAAGGTGTAATAGTTGCTTGATTTGAGGGTTGTACGAATCTATTTTGTATTGATTGTGTGTTGTGTGTGATGTGACGAAACTCTTGTATGATCCATGCTTGATATTGATGACTAGAACTTGGCCGGTGTGTTCGTAAAGCGAAATTGAGTGAGAAGTTTAGGAAGTGATCTAGGCATTTTTTTGTTAGCCGAATTTTGAAACGTTGCTTTCCTACCCATTGTGTATATATATATATATATATATATATATATATATATCCCTAGTCAACCCCGTTGAGCCTTTTGTCACGACCCATTTAGCATAGGTCATGTGGGCACTTACCTTTCCACCTCGGTAAGCGAGCCCTCATCCCAACAACGTACCAATATATAAATTGAAGAAATTAAGTCGCGAAAATAACAAATACGTAAGTCTCACTATATATATATATATATATATATATATATATATATATATATATATATATATATATATATATATATATAAATGGAAGACAAGTGTGGAATACCCCGGGTCTAATCTCGAATAACACAAGAGCATCTAAGGAGAATAATACAATACGGAAGTACTAATACATAATATCTATGTCTCCGAAAAAAAGACATGAAAATATGAGAGTTTTCAAGATCGAGTGCTTTACCCCGGAAAACTCGAGTGGAAAGCTCAAGAGTCGATCGGCCCACAGTCACGAAGAAGTATCCGTCTCAGCTACCCGTATTCATAAAAGAATACGGCAAGTCATATAAACAAGACAATCAATAGTACTGTTAGGCATCATTAGCCGACTAAGTATAGTTAAAACGATTCAAAAGATAAGAAGATAGCAAGGGATTTCACAAGTATAAGAAAATAACATTACAACCAAGTATCCATCATCGCCTATATAAAACCTCTAACTCAAATATGTCAAGTCCGAATATATACGATCCAATCCAATCATCACAATTCAATCACCAAGAATCTCAATCAAGTCATAATGCAATGGAATGCAAAGATGGGGTGAATGAAATGTAATGCCATGCAAATGAGGTGTACACAATGCACTCTGGATGGAAATATCGACGTCTTGGCAGCACAACCCAGCGTGACTCGCGAAGTCTATGGGCCACCCGTCCCGGATCTTTGCCCAATAGGACGAACGGGACCACAGCTAATTTCTCACACGGGAGTCTCACCGACACCACACCTGGGGACCCGTGGAGTCCATGCACTAATAACTATTCCGGAATATCATCGAAATCGTCCATGCAACAACGATACCAGAATAGATGATCGGACATCGGCCATCTCACAATCACTCAAGTAAAAAAGTGTCAAATGTCAGTTTCATACAATCAATGATTCCGAAATTGATATTCGGACATCGGCCTTTTCACAATCACTCAAGTAAAAGAGTTTATCAAAATATCAATTTCATTCCATCAACGATACCGGATCATCACCGGGTATCGGCCATGCATCATGAATGAGTGAGGATGTATGCAATGCGAATGTCAATCATCAACAATAGAACTCAATATCACAAGTACCAACAGCGGGGTACGTCAACAATGTATCATATCACAATACCAACAGTGGTATGCCAACAATATATCAATATCACAAGTACCAACGGTGGTATGCCAACAATATATCAATATCACAAGTACCAACGGTGGGTATGACAACAATGTATCCAAGTAAAAATACCAACAACGGGTATGTCAATTCTACCTCAATCAAGATAATAACATAGATTCCAATATCTACCAACTACTCATGGCATCAACCATCAAATTGGGACAATCAAGCACACGTAACGGGGTGGCTAGTCCCAACACACAACAGAGCCCAACCTAAGGCAATATCCTACCCAACTTCATACCCCAAGGTTCACATGCTGTCTCCGACGTTATATTCTAAATATGTGCTTCGCTATACGAAGTCTCACCAAAGGTAAGCCATAACCTACCTGGATGGCCGAACCGTAACACCAACAACTCACTTCTTTGCCTTGCCCTTCCGCTGAAGCTCAGAACCAAAGTAGTCTAAGCAGAATCAAATTCTATATTAGAAATCATGAAGAATGATACCCATATTGCTACTATTTCAATTAGGTCAATTTTAAACCTAAAAATTGGGGAAACGGGCCCACAAGGGCAAAACGGGAAATTCGCAAGCAAACTACCAAATTAAGTACTAGGCAATCATAATCAAATCATTAATTGTTGATTTAGACTAATTTCTGATTCAAGTAAAAACCCCCAAATTGGGTATGAACCCTAAATCTCCAAATCCGAAATTCAACATTAGAAGTGGAAGATATGTGATTAATAAGCTTAGATTCATCAAATTTTAGCACAACTATCATCAATTTATCATACACGATCTTAAGGGAAAGTTTTCCAAAACCCTCCTTCAAACTCCATCTCTAAGGGATTGTTAAAGTGAAGGGGAAAATCTAAGATGATTGTGATTAAGGAAGAGTGAAGGATTAGGCAAGGTTTACCTCCAAGAATTTCTCCAAATTATCTCCCAGAACAGTTTCCTCACGCTCAAATATTGAGATGGGAAATAATGAGGGTCTGAGACTTATTTAAGACACATTTAATGAAATATAACTGCCCATCACTGCCACGGCGTTAGACGTGCCACTACAGCGGCGCCGCTACGGCGGCTGAGGTACCGCTACAGCGGTATGGCCAACATTACACATGGCCGCCCCAGCGGCTCTGGTGCCGCCATTGAGGGCACCAGACACCAGAATTTCCTTTTTTTTTTTTCTAAGTCTTCAATAGAAATCCCGGTTTATTCCCGAGGCCATCTGCTCACAACCCGATGACCTAAACCGGCACAAAAATACGCTGTGAAAGCGCTCGTGGTCTCGAAATTTCTAATGGGGGCCTCATTGATCGAGTCAACCCCTGATGCCTTAATTTTAATTTCCCATCCCAAATCCTGAAACGCATCCGAATGCATTGGGAACCGAACCAAATACACATACAGGTTCTAAATGACCATCAGGACCTCTCGAAATTGATGAAATTTTGAATAAGGTCCGTTTGCCCAAAAGTCAACTTCGGGTCAACTATTTTTTATTAAAGACTATATTTTCACAAAAATTGCTCGAATCCGATCTAGACACCTCGAGACATATGTCAACAGCCCCTTTGGGTCACAAGTGAGCTAATCAATGCTTGGGAATGGGCGAAAATGTCGAAAGAACTATAATGACCAAACGGGTCGTTACATTATATACCAATTGAACCATTGCTCGTCCTCGAGCGAAGAAGAAGGAAAGTAGGGAAAGTACCTGAATTAGTGAACAACTGGAATATCGGCTACGTATATCGGACTCAGTCTCCTAAGTATCCTCTTCCATAGGGCGGTGCTTCCATTGCACCTTTACAAAAGCAATTTCCTTTGACCTCTACTTCCGAAGCTGCCTATCCAAGATCACGATAGGCTCCTCCTCATAAGTCAAATTCTCATCAAGTAATATAGAATCCTAACGGACAATGTAGGTACCGTCGACGTGATATTTCTTCAGCATTGAAACATGAAAGACTGGATGAACTCCCACCAAGGCTGGCGGCAATGCTAACTCATAAGCTATATCGCCGATACAACCATAATCTCAAGCGGACCAATATACCTGGGGCTCAACTTGCCCCTCTTACTAAACCTCACAACACCCTTCATGGGTGAAACCTTCAATAGAACCTGGTCACCAATAGCAAACTTCAAATCCCGGACCTTCCGGTCCGCATACATCTTTTTCCAACTCTGAGCTGCTATGAGCCTAGCCTGAATAACTCTCACTCTATCAAGGGACTCTTAATAGATCCGTGCTCCTAGGTCCAGCCTCGAACACATCGAACCAACCAATCGGAGATCTACACCTCCTACTATATAAGGCCTCAAAAAGTGCCACACCAATACTATAATGATAACTGTTATTGTATGCAAACTCTACCAAGGGCTAGTGCTGATCCCAATGACTACCAAAATCAGTAACACATGCTCTTAACATGTCCTCAAGCACCTGAATAGTCCGCTCGGACTGGCCATCGGTCTGGGGATGGAAAGCTGTACTAAGATCCAATCGAGTACCGAACTCCTCATGAAATGCCCTCCAAAATCAGTAGGTGAAGATAGTACCCCGATCAGATACAGAAATAGGGATCCCATGTAATCTCACAATATCCCGAATATACATCATAGCTAACTTCTCCGCGGTATAAGAAACCTGAACTGGAACAAAGTGAGCGGACTTAGTCAACCGATCCACTATCACCCAAATTGCATCAAACTTGCCAAGGGTCTTCGAAAGACCCGTGATGAAATCAATAGTAATCCTCTCCCACTTCCACTAGGGAATAGGCATCCTCTGAAGTACCCCACCGGATCGCTAGTGTTCATACTTTACTTGCTGACAATTCCCATACTTAGCCACAGAATTAACTATATCTCTTTTCATACGACGCCACCAATAGTGTTGTCTCAAGTCACGGTACATCTTAGTTGCTCCCGGATGAATGGAATAGTGAGAGCTATGGGCTCAGATAAGATCAATTAAATCAAATCACCAACACGAGGAACACACACGCGTCCTGTAATCCTCAGAATGGCCTTAGAATCAATCACGGCCTACTCCTCTCTCAAAACCCTATCTCGGATCTTGCTCAACTGAGCATCCTCAAACTGATGGGCCTTGATCCAATCCAATAATGATGACCTCGCCTCTATACAAGACAAACTCCTGCTCGGGGCTGAGATATCAAGATGGACGAAACTGTTGGACAGAGTCTGAACCTCCATGGCCAACGGACGCTCGAAAATAATCAATCGAGCTAAACTCCCCATACTCACTACCTTGCGACTCAAGGCATCAGGTACCACATTGGCTTTACCAGGGTGATACAGAATAGAGATGTAATAGTCCTTCAGGAGCTCTATCCATCGGTGCTTCTTGGAATTAAGATCTCTCTATGTAAACACATGCTGAAGGCTACGGTGATCGGTGAAAACCTCACAATGGACACCGTACAAGTAGTGCCTCCAAAGCTTCAAGGCGAAGACTACGGCTAACAACTCCAAATCATGAGTAGGGTAATTCTTCTCGTGAACCTTTAACTGACGGGAAGCATAAACTATCACTCTACCCTCCTGCATAAACACCGCACCCAAACCCATACGGGAAGGATCACAATAGACAGGAAAGTCTTTGCCTTCCACAGGTAAGGCTAGGATCGGGGATGTAGTCAAAAAAAGCTTGAGCTTTTGAAAGCTCTCCTCACAATCATCCGTCTATTGGAAGGGAACATCCTTTTGAGTCAATCTAGTCAAGGACGAAGCAATGGCAGCAAAACCCTTCACAAAGCGTTGGTAATAACTGGCCAAACCCATAAACTACAAATCTCGGTAACAGTAGTGGGCCTCGCCCAATCCCTCATAGTCTCAATCTTCTGTGGGTCAATGATAATCCTCTCATTGGACACCACATGACCCAAGAATGCCACACACTCCAACCAGAACTCACACTTAGAAAATTTAGCAAACAAACTATGTTTCTTCAACAACCCCAGAATGGTACGAAGATGGCTCTCATGCGCCTCTCTACTCTTGGAATACACCAAGATGCCATCAATAAACACAATTACAAAGGAATCAAGGAACGGCCTAAAGATGCCATTCATTAAAGTTGTAAATGAGGCCAGGGCGTTGGTAAGCCCGAAAGACATCACTAAAAACTCATAGTGGACATATCTCGTCCGGAAGGTTGTCTTCGGAATATCCTCCGCCCTGATCTTCAACTAGTGATAGCTGAAAAGAAAATCAATCTTTGAAAGCACCGAAGCACTCTGAAGCTGGTCAAACAGATTATCAATACGAGACATAGGGCAATTGTTTCGGATAGTGACCTTGTTCAACTGGCGGTAATCAATGTACATCCTTATAGTCCCATCTTTCTTCTTCACAAATAACACAGGAGCACCCCAAGGGGAGACGCTCGGTCTAATGAACCCTTTGCTCAATAAATCTTGCAATTGTTCCTTAAGCTCCCTCAACTCAGCAGGTGCCATCCGATACGGTGGGGTCAACCACATGTACATCCTCCATGCTGGAGTATCGTGAATTCTCACCATCTGTGAGGGAAGAGATAAGAGTCAGATACTAATTTAATCCTTCCAGATACCAATTTGAATAAACTAGCACGACGGAAAGAAAGAAAGTGAGATTTCCTAAATGTCGTATAGCCTCCCGCAGATAAGTACGGAGCTCATCGTATCGATCCGCGAAACTCTACTAGACACGCTCTTGTATTAAAGATCGGGTAACCTAGGGCTTTGATACCAACTTGTCATGACCCATTTAGCATAGGTCATGCAGGCACTTACCTTCCCACCTTGGTAAGCGAACCCTCATCCCAATAACGTACCAATATATAAATTGAAGAAATTAAGTCGCGAAAATAACAAATACGTAAGTCTCACGATATATATATTATATATATATATATATATATATATATATAGTAATAAAAAGTGCGAAACACATTAAATAACCCCAGGGTCTAGTCTGAATAATACAAGAGCATCTAGGGAGAATAATACAATCAGGAAGTGCTAATACATAATATCTATGTCTCTGAAATAAAGTAAGACATGAAAATAGGAGAGTCTTCAGGGTCAGCGGACGCCATGCTCACCCTGGAAAACTCGAGTGGAAGCGAAGAGTCGATCGGCCACGGGTCACGAGAAGTAGATCCGTCTCGGTACTCGCATTCATAAAAAGAATGCGAGCGGTGCGGTCGATAAATCACGATCTTGGTGGGCATCATCGGCCGACTAAGTATAGTTAACACAATTTAGAAGATAAGCAGATAGCAAATGATCTCACAAGTATAAGAAAATAGCATTACAACCAAGTATCCATCATCGCCTATATAAAACCTCTAACTCAAATATGTCAAGTCCAAATATATACGATCCAATCCAATCATCATAATTCAATCTCCAAGAAACTCAATTAAGTCATAATGCAATGCAATGCAAAGATGGGGTGAATGAAATATAATGCCATGCAAATGAGGTGTACACATGTACTCCGGACGAAAATATCGACGTCTCGGTAGCACAATCTAGCGTGACTCGTGAAGTCTAAGGGCCACCCGTCCCGGATCTTTGCCTAATAGACAGACGGGACCCTGGCTAATTGCTCACAGGGGGAGCCTCACCGGCACCACCCTGGGGGACCCGTGGAGTCTATGCACTAATAACGATTCTGGAATATCATCGGAATAGTCCATGTAACAACGATGTCGAAATAGATCATCGAACATCGGCCATCTCACAATCACTCAAGTAAAAGAGTCTGTCAAATGTCAGTTTTATACATTCAACGATTGCAAAATTGATCTTCGGACATCGGCCTTTTCATAATCGCTCAAGTAAAAGAGTTTATCAAAATATCAATTTCATTCCATCAACGATACCGGATCATCTCCGGGTATCGGCCATGCATCATGAATGAGTGAGGATGTATGCAATGCGAATGTCAATCATCAACAATAGAACTCAATATCACAAGTATCAACAGTGGGGTACGTCAACAATGTATCATATCACAATACCAACAGTGGTATGCCAAAAATATATCAATATCACAAGTACTAACGATGGTATACCAACAATATATTAATATCACAAGTACCAACGGTGGGTATGCCAACAATGTATCTAATTACAAATATCAACAACGGGTATGTCAATTCTACCTCAATCAAGATAATAACACAGATTCTAATATCTACTAACTACTCATGGCATCAACCATCAAAATGGGACAATCAAGTACACATAATGGGGTGGCTAGTCTCAACACATAACAGGGCCCAACCTAAGGCAATATCCAACCCAACTTCATACCTGAAGGTTCACATGCTGTATCCAACATTATATTCTAAATATGTGCTTCACTATATGAAGTCTCACCAAAGGTAAGCCATAATTTACCTGGATTGTCGAACCGCAACACCAACAACTCACTCCTTTGCCTTGCCCTTCTGCTGAAGCTCAGAACCAAAGTATTCTAAGCATAATCGAATTCTATATCGGAAATCATGAAGAATGATACCCATATTGCTACTATTTCAATTATGTCAATTTTAACCCTAGAAATTGGGGAAACGAGCCCACAAGGGGAAACGGGAAATTCGTGAGCAAATTACCAAATTAAGTACTAGCCAATCATAATCCAACCATTAATTATTGATTTAGCCCAAGGATTAGCCTAATTTCTGATTCAAGTAAAAAAACCCCAAATTGGGTATGAACCCTAAATCTCCAAATCCGAAATTCAACGTTTGAAATGGAAGATATGTGATTAATAAGCTTAGATTCATCAAATTTTAGCACAACCATCATCAATTTATCATACATGATCCTACGGGAAAGCTTCCCAAAATCCTCCTTCAAATTCCATCTCTAAGAGATTGTTAAAGGGAAGGAGAAAATCTAAGATGATTATGATTAAGGAAGAGTGAGGGATTAGGCAAGGTTTACCTCTAAGAATTTCTCCAAATTATCTCCAAGAACAGTTTCCTCATGCTCAAATATCGAGATGGAAAATAATGAGGGTCTAAGACTTATTTAAGACACATTTAATGACATATAACTGCCCATCACCGCCATGGCGACTGAGATACCGCCACAGTGGTATGGCCAACATTACACATGGCTGCCCTAGCGGTCATCACACCACCACAGCGGTGCCACCATTGCGGGCAGCAGACACCAGAATTCCTCCTTTTTTTTTTCTAAGTCTTCAATCGAAATCCCGGGTTAATTTTGAGGCCATCTGCTCACAACCCGACCACTTAAACCCACACAAAAATATGCTGCGAACATGCATGTGGTCTCAAAATTTTTAACGGAGGCCTCGTTGATCGAGTCAACCCCCGATGCCTTAATTCCAATTTCTCATCCCAAGTCCTGAAATGCATCTAAATGTATTGGGAACCAAACCAAATACACATACAGGTTCTAAACAATCGTCCGAACCTCTCGGAATTGATGAAATTCCAAAAAAGGTTCATTTGCTCAAAAGTCAACTTCGGGTCAACCATTTTTCACTTGAAGCCTATATTTTCACAAAAATTGCCCGAATCCGGTCTAGACACCTCGGGAAGCATGTCAACGGCCCATTTGGGTCACAAGGGAGCTAATCAATTCTTGGGAACGGGCGAAAATGCCGAAAGAACTATAACGACCAAACGGGTCGTTACACCTTTAGCTTTTTCTTTTGATAACAACCAATTAGCCTACCCCCTTTGTTCCTTTGACCAATATTTGATCCCTATTTACTCCTTAGGCACTTTTAATTGCTAATTAATGAAATTGGAGTTGGGATGTGAAATTAAGGGAGGGTTTGTTGAATGAAGTTGAAATGAAGTCTATTGGTGTACTTGAATGTTTTTGAGTGCTAGTTAGTGGGAAATGTAATCGTAAAATGCAAAAAAAAAAAAAAAAAAAAAAAAAAAAAAAAAAGGAGAAAAGAACTGAAAAATATAAAATAGAAACTTTCTAGTTAGTCGTTTGCTTTCTTAGTATTGTTTCCCACTAGCTTGTCGAAAATAGGATGGTGCTTAAAGTTGAGAAAACAAATGGGTGTTGATGGGATAGAATAGGTAGTACGGTAGTTGAAAGTTATGGTTGATGAAGGATTGTTCAAAATGAACTATGTTATAATCTATTAAAAGTGCTTAGGGAGGTTAGTCACTATTTTCAAAATATATCCTATCCGTCCCTTAGCCTACGTTACAACCATACAAGTCCTAAGTGATCCTAAATTCATCTCATTCTAATTTGCGGAACAGTTACACTAAGGGCAAGCCTATGGTTCGTCATGTTTGAGCATTGGATATTCCTTGTGAGAGTCACCGATATTGTTTGCATCTTATGTACGTTGAAATAACGTCATTAACTTTGTGTGAAATATGGACAACTCTCTTTTGGGTGAGGGCACATAATCGATAGGAGATGGGTGAAGTATTACTACTCAGTTAAGTAGCATCCTCGTTGTGTTTTGAGTGGTGTCGAGAGTCATATGCTTGTTTTAAACGAATTGCTTCTTGAGAGGTCTGGTTGCTAATATTTTGAAATATGAGAAAATGGCTGTTTTGAAGTATTTGGCATGACTTTTGAGAGAATTGGCTCAATGTGTGTGTTTTAATGCGATTTCAAAACTTTCATATTCGCCGAATCCTGATGTAGACCTGTTTGAGTGGCATGGCTTTGTAAAGTACTAGGGAATGTTTGATAAGTGGTTGCTTGAGGGCGAGCAAAGACTAAGTGGGGGGTGTTGATATTTGGCACTAATATCTAGAGTTAGTGTCATGCTCACTCTAATTCTTAGCACTTTAACCGCAGTTTTTAATGTAAATTGTTGTATATGAGCTTATGTTGGTATGCTTGCATGAATAGGTACAACAAGGACCAATGAGGGGTAGTCTGAGCATTTTTTGATTGATTCCGAGGCTGTGCACGTTGGTTGAACATTGGGAAGGAAGTTCCAGCACTTGAAGGCAGAATCTGACCACTGAAGGATCTCATGCGCTGGCCATGCATCGCACAACCAGCACACAAAAGCTCCATCCCTGAATCTCTGACAAGCATGCGCTGGTCATGCGTCGCATGAGCAAAACACAAGGAAGACCATGTGCAGGCCATGCGTCGCATAGCGAATGCACAAGAGGCGTCAGTAATCCTAATTTGATTGGGATTAGGCCAACTTATCTCATATTTAGCCTAGCTTATAAATAGTCATTTTAAACATTACATAGGTGGCTTAGACAATTTTTGAGACTTGTGAAACTCTTTCTAGGTTTTATTCTCTATTATTTTTCTTTACATTGAAATCCTATGTTATTCATGAATTCTAGCTTCCATTCTCGAGTCATGTGTAACTGAACACCTTAATTCTAGGGTTGTGGTTTAGCCATGAATATTGATGTTTGACAAGTATTTTAAAATTAGTCGCTTGTTCGTATGCAATTGTTTCTTTACTTTTGTGCTTAATTTCTCGATTGTCCACGCAACAGTTGAGTTCTATTTACTAATTGATATACGTGCTTGGGAAAGACGTTGTTAGTTTAGAGAAGGAGTAAAGAGATTGTGATCGATTATCCCTATAGTTGGGCTAGGATTTGTGACTAGGATAGGAATATACTTAGTTACTGCAATCAATTACATACCGTGCTTTTATTGTGTTCTTGATAAGTCAATGCCATAGGAATATAGAAGGCGAATTATCTTGAATCGGCGAGCAGTTGTTCGGAAGAATACTACGAGATTAATAATCCGATTAATTAGCAGTTGTGAACAAAGTTACTAAGGTAGGATGCTTGAATGTCTCAATAGGATTGGTGAACCAACTACGACCCTGGAATATTTCTAAAGTCTTGATAAAAGCAACTCTCAAAGACGTTCGCATTACAATTCTAGTTTACATTGTTAGTATTTAGTTTTCATCATTAAGTTACAAAACAAACAAAGCTTTTATTCATTACTTGCATAATTAGTAGCAATAGTTTATTTTCATGAAAGTATTGGTCATAAGTCTTTGTGGGTTCGAGCTCCGATTTTATATAATCACTATATTAATTGTACGACCACATATACTTGCGTGTGCATTTGGACGCAACAGGATACTTGTTCTGAATGTTGACTTTATTTAGCTAGCGGTAATCTATGCACATCCGCATAGTCCCATCCTTCTTCTTCACAAACAGTATAGGAGCGCCCCAAAGGGAGATGTTGACACCTAATTTTTCACCTCCCGTAATTTATTTTAATTACTCAGAGTCCTTAGATAATAAATAAAATAAGTTGTCCATCTTGAAGGGTCTAAAGAGATTTTTTATAAAATTGTTCAGGTCAATGTTTTACTCTTTTAAATTGGTAAAAAAGATTTTCATGACAATATAAATTATTCAGAAATTAATTGATATTTTATGACATTTACGGAATATTTTATTAGAATTAATCAAAAGCAAAGCAGTTTTGAATAATTATTTAAGTCTAATTTGCAAATAATTTATCCTATTTTATCCAAGGTATTTGAATAATTAAAGAAATTGATAATTTTACCCCTCAATCTTTAATTATGTGTGTTTGCATAATTTTTTGAAATTGTTAATTTGGTTAATTACTTAATTGGAGAGTCATTATTGCAAATTGGTTTTTAAGTATTTAATTATTTACATATGTGACCACATTCGAATTAACCAATTCATGGTTTAAGGTGATTGGGGTCATTTTTGCAAATTTAGCCTCCTAGTGGCTTTAATTGAGACGACCAAATCCATTGGAAATTCAATTGAGCTCATTTGCGCAAAATTAGCTTTAATTGGTTAATAAGGACAAAATAAGGCCATATTTGAAATAATTAATCGGATTAAGATTAGTTAAGGATATTTTTGCAATTAGCTAGATAAAGGTTATAATTGAAACAATCATTTAGTTTTAAAGCCAATTTGAGATGTTTGCAAAAAATGAATTTAATGGTCGTGTTTTAAATTAATTACGTCCTAATTTGACCATGATTTGATTAATTACGATTAATAATTAGTCATTTTGAGTGTTTTTCTATTTTTATAAAATGCACGCCTTACCTCTACGTATTTGTATACACTTGATATACGCAGTATACGTATATTGTATACATAAAGGGCCCCTCCCTTTTTCTTTTTATTTGGCCGAGCCCAGGCCCAATTGCCCAAACTCAACCCAAACGCCAAAAAAATTTAATACTCCCTCCTCAATTAAAGCAGACCCCAAAAGGGTCATTACCTTTCGGCTAGGGTTTTCTCATAACTATGCCCCATGCCCTCTCTCTCTCTCCTTCTATCCCATGATTATAGGGTGGTGTAGGTGTGTAAGACGCGTTGGCAGAAAGAGGAGAGAGCATTTTTGGCTTCGTCCTTTTCACGTTTTCCTCCGTTAAATCTCTCAAAACACATCCCTGAATGTATGATCCATGCCATTTTCTTTACTTTCTTTAACTTACAAGTGATTTGAGGTGTATTAGGCTCAAAATGAGCCGTTGATTTCCACCTTCTCTCGATCTGTCCGTTCGAAGTTGAATTCAAGTGCAACTTGTGAGAAAACTGACAAGTCCCATATGGGTGAAAGAGTCTTTTTAGCATTTTTGGGGTTCTATAAATAGAACCCCATATTTCAAGAAAAAAAAAGAGAGCAAAGGAGGGGGAAAAATGCTAAGGCTTGAGATTTGAATCTAAAAATTCAAAACTTAAGTTTACTAGTATAATTTTAGGCTTTAAACTCAAAGTTAAAGTCTCACAGTCTTAAAAATTTGTTTTGCTTTGTGTCTTTGTTGGTGTTTTATGGCTTGAATTGGAGAAATTGGAAGCACAAAAGGTTCCAAGTCCATTCTTGTACACGATTGCACACACAAAAGGTAAGAATTAATCTGGTTGTCATTTGTTCTGCATTTTCCTTTTGTTTTAGTTCCAATTAAGAGTAAATCTGATTAGTTTAGGTTATTGTATTGTTACTTCCTTGCTTTGTTTAGTGAATTATTAGTAATGAGCTATTTAGTTTGCTAAAATTACTGCTAATGACGGTACTGCTTAGCATATTTATGTTTTGATCTTTGCCTGTTTGAGTGGTGATTAGTCTGATGATATATGCTTAGTTCGAGTTGGGGTCCTGATGGCACTATATTAGTTTATGGTCATTTGCGGTAAATATGCAATCATGATTAATTAAGAACTATTTGATGAGTTAGGCTAGTGAGAATCTTATCTTGTTTTTGAGTTTATCAATGTAAGTAAATTAGTCTTCATCTGTTTGTCTTGTTTAATTATGGTTGATTAGATGGTTTGAATATGATGATAGGAGGTTGAGTATAGGATAATGTGGCTTTGAATTTAAAATCATAACTTGGTGTGGTTATTGGTAATAGAATTGAAGAACGCATCCATAAAAATGGAGTAACATGGGAGTATGTATAATGTTTGCTGCTTGTTTAGTTTTCAACATAAACATATCTATATGATCACTCAAGTGCTTTAAACTAGTCTGTTCTAATAGTCATGATTAAGGTTGAGATGTATTAAGTCATTTATATGTGATTGTATATGGAGAACTATGATTGAGTTTAGTAAAACTGGAGCAATCTATGTCCAAATCCTATGAAGTTTTGTTATCTTGTTTCCTCTGTGTCAAAGCTTGAAGCGGCTGTGCAATTATTACAGTAAATCTAAGACTTTGAGGTTGTTTGGTTCTATCTGAGGTCATCTTTACTCCGTATCTTATTTATGTTGAAGAATGACGTAAAAAGGTCTAGTATCATTACATCCCTAGTCTTACTTTGGTTGGTTAGGGTCTGTTTAGTATGCATTTGAGACCTTATGTTGATTGTCCTTCCTGTTTTTTCATATCTCAAAATGCTTTACATTGAAATGATTATGGATAGTACGCATAAGACATGATGCTGTGAGTTAGCATTTTTCTGCGGTCCACTTCCTTCCCTTATTTGATTATTGACTTGAAATTGGAGCGACCTATCATGTACATGCATACTTGAGTTGATCCTTGTTCAGTTGACTAAATGATTAATGCAAGCATTGTGTGACTGATTGAGTGTTGATTTATTTCATATGTTCCATGAGTAAGACTATCTGGAATCTAAGTAAACTCTGTGGGATGCCAAACATGAATCGTCAGTGTCACGACCCAACTTGAGGGTCGCGACGAGCACCCGGTGCTAGCCCACCCGGGCACCCTTAACATACTTATACATCACATTCTAGATGAGCCACGTAATAATATCATGCTTTTCATTCATCATTCTAATCTCATTGAGCGACAACATATCTATATCATTGATAACATCTATGCTCATATAAATGTACATGCGCCGACGAGGCGATCATACAACATCCCAAAATATAGGCCGATAAGGCCGAACATATCTAACCATATACATAATGTCTACGAGCCTCTAAGAAGGGTACATCATATCATAACGTATGGGCGGGATAGGACCCCGCCGTGCCCATGAATATATACACAAAAGAATATATACCAAAAGCTGCAGCTCCGAACGAAATGGAGCACTGCTATGTAGTCCCTGAGAAAATACAGCTATGGATCGAGTCTGTCTCCCTGGCCACCTGCGAGCATGACGCAGCGTCCACAAACAAAAGGACGTCGACGAAGAATGTACTGAGTATGTAAAGCATGATCAATATCAATATGGAAGCATAATGGATAACATATGAAATAACATAAGCTGGGGGATAATAGCATCATCATCATAGCACTTACCTGCTTCCCATAGGGACGTTCCATTTCTATTTCGTACTCGCGTACATACATTCGTATTCTTGCTCATTTACCTTTCGTATCTACTTTCATATTCGTATTCACGTCTCCTTTCATACTCATGCTCATATCATATACATTGCATATTCATAGCCCTTACTTGGCACTTACATAGTCTTAACATATTCGTACTCTAATGGATGTTATATACATAGCATAATCGTATTCATATAGAGGTCATATACTTAGCTTATCCGTACTCATATAGATGTCATACATATAGCTTATTCGTACTCATATAGATGTCATACATATAGCTTTTATATAGCTTACCCGACCATGAAGGTTCGGTGTTTCACGTACCCGGCCCTACCAAGGCTCGCGCGCTCCCCATATATAAGGCTCAGGGTTGTTCGTACCCAACTGCAGTGGTGCGCGCGCGTCGTCATATATATACATATATACATATACATATTTATCATATTCTACCCGGCCATATAAGCTCGGGGTTCACAATAGCCTCTCATGGGCATACATACATATAAGCTCATATCTATCTTTAGTCTTATTACTATCGTCATTTATTACCTTCTATCCTTAGAGTACTACTCGTCATATAAGGAACTTAGTACAACCATATCATTTGAGCGTCGTTAGCTTAATAGGTTCTCGAGCTAGGATCATTAGAGAGTATCATGAACTCATAAGAAGATGAACATTTGGCCAAAGAACCATGCCTTATGAAAGAAGGGTTAGCCTTACATACCTTTCGTGCAATTATTCTATCACTTTCGAGCGTTCTTCTTCAAGGCTCACGTTCTACCTTCATTGAAGTGCATATTCATATTAGATATGATAGCTTAGCATTCATGACTAATTCTAGAGAAAATCGACATCATCTCCTTTATTTATACTACTTCCCTCGTATTGCATATCAACTCCCAAACTTCAACAATAACGTTCACAATATCATCACAATAGCTTTTAATCATCTACATTACCCTTACTTCACAATTTCTTCACTTTATCCATATTCATAGTCATAACTCGACAATACGTTCATTCACATACAATGTCATTTTCCACACTCTCAATAGCATTTATAACATGATTACATTCATAACGTATCAAGAATCATCACTTGTTCCAACGTTTACTCAAAAGTGCTACTATTCACACATTCATGACCCATTTCTTATATTCTTTTGTAATCCAAGTATTTCAACTTCCAAATACTTTAAACAACATGGAAACATCATAAAACTCACCTTAGATGGTGTAGTATTGAACCTTGGTTGCATATACCTCACTTGAGCCAAACCCTAGATTTTACTTTACTTGAATTTCTTGCTTTTGATGAACTTTAATGGGTTCTCTTACTTTGATTCACTTGTATTGATGATAGGAACCTTTGATTTCCTTTGAATTCTTGTTCATGAAATATAGATGAAGCCCTAGAAGTCTTAGAGAGAAGTAGAGATGTTGGAAATGAAATAATGAAGTTGGGAACACATTTAAAGACTTGAAACATTTCGGTCCGTCGGGTGTTCCACGGATCGTTCCACGGTCCGTGGAAACCAGCGTGGTCCGTGGAACTGGTCGTGGTTCATGACCAGCCAGTTGGCTTCTCTGTGGCAGTTCCACGGACCCATCCACGGTCCGTGGAACACCACAACCGGCCGTGGAACTCTGTGTTCCACCAAGTTTGATTCCGTCGTCTCGTTTGATCTCCAATCCTTATGGAACCTTCTTAGCACTTGTTTATCACTTCATTAACAATCTAAGCGGAGTTATAACTCTTCCCCAACATATCATTAAGTTGTCATCAACTTGCTACTCATAAATCCTTTCCGAAACTTATCGTATACATGGCCTTCTCTTGGCACATTCTTATCTAACATCGAACGTCTTTCAAATCTCATTTAGAATCATCAATTGCTATGTATTACTTATTGAAACATCGTATACTTCATATATCTCATTATCCTATTCACTGTGCATCAACGGAAAATTTTTCGAGGTGTAACATTCTTCCCCCCTTAAGAACATTCGTCCTCGAATGTTAAGCACTCGGGGATTCTACAAAAATTTCGCCAGAGTTTCCCCTATAATATGGCACTACCGCCCTGTCACAACAACCCATAATATCAATGCCTCACAGGGCTACAACATAATAGCAATATAATTTGGCCACACACGACCCAAATACATAAAAGGAAAGCGTACATACCTTACGATCATGACGTCTCATCTTGGCCCTCTTCTGGGGGCTGAAATAGGTGCGGATATTTGGATTTCATGCTTTCTTCCGCTTCCCATGTCATTTCTTCTCGATTATTATTTCTCCACAAAACTTTAACTGAGGCCACTTCTTTGTTTCTAAGCCTCCGTACTTGCCTATCTAATATGGCAATGGGTTTTTCATCATAAGCTAACTTTTCCGTTACTTGAACATCATTTAGTGGGACGATCCTAGTAGGATCTCCGATACATTTACGTAACATCGAGACATGGAACACTGGATGGACTGACTCCAAATCAGGAGGTAAATCTAATTCGTAAGCTACTTTGCCTACTTTGCGCACAATTTCGTAAGGCCCAATATACCGGGGACTAAGCTTCCCTTTTTTGACAAATCTCATAACGCCTTTCATTGGCGACACTTTCAAGAATACCCAATCTTTAACTTGGAACTCTAGGTCCCTTCGACGATTATCCGCATAGGACTTTTGATGACTTTGGGCTGCTAACAATTGATCTTGTATAAGCTTGACTTTCTCTATGGCTTGTTGGACCAAATCTTACCCTATCAATTTAGCCTCTCCTGTTTCAAACCACCCAATTGGGGATCTACACTTTTGCCCATATAAGGCTTCATACGGCGCCATTTGAATGCTAGAATGATAGCTATTATTATAAGCAAATTCAATGAGTGGCAAATGATCATCCCAATTTCCTCTGAAATCTATCATACATGCTCGTAACATATCCTCGAGTACGAATGGTGCGCTCGGCTTGTCCATCGGTGCGTGGATGAAATGCCGTGCTAAGGCTCACTTGAGTTCCTAAGCCCTCTTGGAAGGACTTCCAAAAATTAGCCGTAAACTGAGTACCTCTATCGGAGATAATAGATACCGGAACACCATGAAGTCACACTATCTCTTTAACATAGAGCTTTGCATAATTCTCTGCTACATACGTCGTTCTGACTGGCAAGAAATGAGCTGACTTGGTGAGTCTATCCACAATCACCCATATGGAATCATACTTACGTCGAGAACGGGGTAGACCTGTAATAAAGTCCATGTTAATCACTTCCCATTTCCAAGTTGGAATTTCTATAGCTTGCAATAATCCGCCCGGCTTTTGGTGCTCGATTTTCACTTGTTGACAATTGGGACATTGAGCTACAAATTTTGCTATATCTTTCTTCATCCCATTCCACCAATACATGGATTTAAGATCATTATACATTTTTGTCGCTCCGGGGTGGATAGAATAACGGGAATAGTGAGCTTCTCTCAATATTTGGTGGCGCAAACACCGCCACATTAGGAACACATAACTTGCCTCGACATCGGAGAACTCCGTCTCTGTACTCAAATGATGACTCCTCTTTACGAGGGAGTGTATCTCTGTACTGCACTAGCATGGGATCTTCGTATTGTCGCTCCTTCACTTCTACTACTAGCGACGAAACTGCTGAATTCTGAATGGTGGTTCCCCTGCTGCCTGAGTCCACTACTCGAACTCCTAGGCTGGCTAACTGCTGGAGCTCACGAGTCATTTCTCGTTTCTCTGATCGTACATCACATAAGCTTCCCATGGATATGCGGCTAAGAGCATCAGCCACAACATTTGCCTTTCCGGGGTGATATAGAATCTCAACATCATAGTCTTTTAACAATTCTAACCATCGTCGTTGCCGTAAATTCAACTCTTTTTACTTGAAGATATACTGAAGGCTCTTATGATCTGTATAAATATCTACATGCACACCATATAAATAGTGTCTCCATATTTTTAATGCATGAATCACTGCAGCCAATTCAAGATCATGGGTTGGATAATTCTTTTCATGTTTTCTCAATTGCCTTGACGCATATGCAATCACCTTGCCATGTTTCATCAAAACACAGCCTAACCCAATGCTTGAAGCATCGCAATAAACAACATAACCTTCCAATCCTCTGCGGAAGTGTCGGGCGCAAGTCAATGTGTCCTTTAGCTCTTGGAAACTACGTTCGCAAGCATCCGTCCATTGAAACTTTGCTAATGTACGAGTCAACTTTGTAAGTGGGGCAGAAATAGAAGAAAAACCTTCAACAAATCTCCTGTAATAACCTGCTAAGCCCAGAAAGCTACGTACCTCCGTAGGAGTTGTAGGCCTTGTACAAGTCTTTACTGCCTCTATCTTTTGGCTATCTACCCGAATTCCATCGGCTGAGACAATGTGCCCAAGAAATGTCACCGAGTTCGACCAGAACTCACACTTAGAAAATTTTGCAAATAACTCTCGGGTCTGAAGAACTCTGAGGACGGTACACAAATGATCCGCATGTTCTGCCTCGGATCTAGAATACACCAAGATGTCATCGATGAACACAATCACAAACAAATCTAGAAAGGGCCTGAACGCATCATTCATTAAATCCATAAACACTGCCGGTGCATTAGTTAGCCCAAATGACATTACCGGAACTCAAAATGGCCATATCTTGTTCTGAAAGATGTCTTAGGGATATCTTTCTCCCTAACTCTCACTTGATGATATCCGGATCTCAAATCTATCTTGGAAAACCATTGGGTACCTTGTAGTTGATCAAATAAGTCATCAATCCTTGGAAGAGGATATTTATTCTTGATCGTCACCTTATTCAATTGCCGATAATCAATGCACATCCTTAAAGAGCCATCTTTCTTTTGAACAAATAATACAGATGCTCCCCACGGGGATGAACTAGGCCTAATAAAGCCTTTATCAAGCAAATCTTTTAACTGCTCTTTCAACTCTTTCAGTTCTGCGGGAGCCATTCTATAGGGAGGAATAGATATGGGTTTAATGTTTGGCAACACATCAATAGCAAAATCAATCTCCCGCTCGGGAGGAAGGCCTGGGAGCTCTTCCGGGAATACATTCGAAAATTCATTCACTACTGGAGGCTCGATCGAAAAGTCGGCGGTTCGAAAGCTACATCTTGAACTCGCACTAGATGATAAATGCAACCTTTTGTAATCATTTTCCTTGCCTTTAGATAGGAAATAAACCTACCCTTTGGTGACGCCGTATTTTCTTTCCATTCTAAAACTGGTTCTCCCGGAAATTGAAAACGAACCATTTTCATTCTACAATCGACATTGGCGTAGCAAGAAGCCAACCAATCCATGCCCATAATAACATCAAAATCCACCATTTTTAACTCATACAATTCAATCATAGTACGGCGATCACAAATCACAATTACACAATTTCTATATACTCGGCTAGCTATTACTGATTCACCAACGGGTGTGGACACCTCAAAAGGCTTAATCGATTCCGGTTTGATTCTAAACTGACACGCAATATACGGAGTAACATATGACAATGTGGAGCCGAGATCTATCAAAGCATATACATCATGAGAAAATACCGATTATATACCTGTGACCACATCAGGAGAAGACTCGAGATCTTGGCGTCCAGCCAAAGCATAAATACGGTGCTGAGGACCGCCGGGCCCTCGGCTCTCCCCCGCCTACCACGGCCGGCGGGTGCGTGTGAACACGGCCCATAGGACGTATAGGTCTTTGAAGATCCGGCTACTGACCCTGAAGGCTGGGTCCTACCTCTGCCACTAACTGAGGGACAATCTCGCATAATATGGCCTGGCCGACCACAGGAATAACAAGCCTCGATGTTATATCTCGCATTTTGTACGTCGGAATAGTTTTAAGTTGATTGCGATGAGTCATGGACAAGGCTATTTTCCGACTTTGTTTTGAGGCATAAGTCGCTTATGATTTTATTGGTATGGAATATTAAGGAAGATTTGGGGTTAACAGTGGAATTATGGAAACAAATATTTCATGAAATATGGGACCAAAAATGAATTATGGGAAGTTAAACATCTCATGAAAATTTGGGGCCAAAAGTAAAGTTTTGGGAACTAAGAAGTCATGAAAAAAATGGCCATGTGGCCTTGCATGTGACATGTGGGCCATAGGCCACATGTATTACTAATATATGGTAATATAAGATGACAACTTAGTCATCTTCACCATTCCACCTCCTAGAAATTTCAAGAAAAATGAAGAAAAAAAAAAAAGGAGAAAAACGGCCAAGGGCTGGCCGAAACCAAATTTCCTTAATTTTGATCATGGAAAAATATTTTCTTCTAGTTTTCATACCAATTGGAAGGTCCTCGTCACGTGGAGTAGTCGTTGGAACAAGAAAACCGTTCGTTGTCGCAATTCACCAACCTTGGCCGAGTGAAGAAGTGAGTGAAGAAGGTAAGATTTAATCTTGTTTTTATGTGTTATGAATGGTTGGTGTATGTCGTAGCATGTGGAAATGGATGAGAACTCATGAAATATGATAAGTTGAAGTTGTAGCCGTGTATGTGTTGTGGCCGTGTGTGTGTGTTGTGGTGTAGGAGTGATAAACTAATTGTGTTTAGCATGTTTGGGTGTTGTTGTAATGTGTAGAAATGGATGAAAATCATGGAATGTGTGTGTTGTGGTGTTGGCCGAAAAATGGGCTGTTTTGGGTGTTAGGGAATGAACTAATTTCACATGGTATTTTAGTTGTCGTCGATGTGAATTCCATGATGTAAAATGAAGTGTTAATGATTCAAGTTAAGGTTGTAATTGTGTGGGCTGAATTGGAAGATAATATGATCTTGATATGGTTTCTTGAATTTATGGAAATGAAGTTGTAAACGCATGTATTGTTGACATAATTTATGAATGTGGAAGAAAGAAAGGTGTTGGTAATGCTCTTGTTGAATTGGAATAGTTTCGGGTGGAGTAGTATATTGTTTGAAGTATTTTGAATATTGTGTGGATTGTTGAAAATGTGCTTGAATCGTGTTTGAAAGGTTTTGGATTGTTATTTGAATATGCGATCGTTGATGTTAGTTTGGATATATGAAGTTGGATTGAATATATATGAAGGTCGTCGAATTGTGTAGAAAGGAATTATTAATGTTAGAATGCGTTTGGAATTGCTTATTGATATTGTTGATGTGGTTGTTGGTATTGTTGTTGAATATTTGGCCGAGTTGAATTCTCGGGGATGTCCAATTTATAGGGAAGTCTTTTGAAATTTCGGAGAAAAAATAATGGCTTGGAATTGGATTCTTAGATGTTTATGGCTAATGTTCGATGCCTACTGATGTTATTGTAGATCGTGAGAGGTCGAGACGTAAGTTCGGAGTAGCTTAGGAAGCGGCTAAGGTATGTAAGGTTAACCCTTCTTTCTTTGGCATGTCTTAGTGAAAAATAAGTTATGACACGTACCCTGAGGTAATTCTACTCTTGCGGTTCGAGCATGTTTATGACCCATATTTGTTTCTTGATATTCATATTCTTAATGTAGACAAATTATGGTCTTTATGTTTTTCGCATGAATGGATTTCAAGCATTTCATAAAAGTTTGCTTACAAAAAGAGTTTGTTTCCTAAACGATTCCAAAACTACGAACGTCCGTAACTTTCGTGGAAAGGCTCGGATCGCTTCGATTTGTTCGTAGAATGTTCTAAAGTGAATAAAGTTTGTAACTTTCCGAGGCGAACTCGGATTGGTTTGACGTATGATTATGATCCCTATGTTTGAATATGACTATGACCCTTATGGATTTGTAAATACGTATGATGTATATTATGTTTCCGAAAGGTATTTGATATAACTATTGTCCGATTTTCAAATGACATTCCGCTTAGACTACTTCATCGAGTCTCTGAGTATGATTTTATATGCATATGGTTTGTCACTACTCTGCTCGTGCCAGCCTCAATATGTCCTTCACTGCGTCCCGGGCCAGGGTATGTATTCGTGCAATTCCATTGCATTATTCACCGCGTCCCTCACTAGAGGGTCGGGGCACGTTATATATATATATGATATGATGATGATGTGATGATATGGAGATGGTGGCCAGGATGGCATACCGAGTCCCTTGCTAGCGGGGCCGAGACACGCTCTTCACCGAGTCCCTCACTAGAGGGCCGGGTACGGTATGTATATATATGTATATGCATGCATGATGATGATATGATTCTACTTACCGCGTCCCTCACTAGAGGGCCGGGGCACGTTATATGTATATGAATATGATGATTTTACCTACCGAGTCCCTCACTAGAGGGCCGGGACACGCTATATGTTTACATGATGATTATATGATTTGATATGCATGACAAACGTTTTCAAAGGCAAGTTCTATGATTTTTCTGTACTCATTACTTCAGTATGATCCCGCTTATTGTATTTCCCGGTTTACATACTCAGTACATATTCCGTACTGACCCCCTTTCTTCGGGGGCTGCGTTTCATGCCGCGCAGGTACACCCAGATGAGTTGAAGACATTGGCAGAAGATGTTCCAGCGGGATTGGCGAGCTCCATTTTCTCCGGAGTCTTTGCCGAGTTACGAGCTTTATGATATGGTTTCATGTTCCATGTTAGAGACTTTGCGAGACGAGGTCGTGGTATAAGATGTCGGTTATGTAAGCGGCTATGTAAGCCGATGTATTATTACGCTTTGTATTAAAAGTTTTATATGTTACGATTATTTTTTATTCGAGAAAGGAAAAAGCATATTATTCTTCGAAAAACTTTCGTTATGTATTTGTGTCATAATTTGAAAGCCGGCGTGATTATGAGTATTATGTGAGTCAGCGGGTTCGCCAGGCCCTAAATCAGGGTAAGGTGCCCATCACGCCCTAACAGAAATTAGGGTGTGACAAATTGGTATCAGAGCGGTTCGTCCTAGGAGGTTGTCTGCAAAGTCATGTCCGGTAGAGTCCTGTTTATGGTGTGAATCGCGCCACATTTATAAACAGGAGGCTACGGGGCATGTAGGATGGTTACTCTTCTTTGACATCTTAGATCGTGCCATAGAGCCAAGTTATAGGAAATGAGATTCCTCGTACTAACTTTTGATTGCAGCAGGAGAAAGGTATCGACAGAAGAAAGCGATCAACGATGTTGGAAGTTACGAAGTACGCAGGTAAGCAAAGGTATGCAAGGCATATGTCAAGTAAGATATTAAAGTACGATGGAAATACAAGTTGAGATCAAAAAGGAAGTAAACAAGAAAGTGTGACAAAAAAACGATTGAGTTGGGCATACAAGCTATGTTCATTATTTTTGTACTTGTCGATGATGTTGGGAGCCCCGTGAGGCCGTGATATGATATGATATGTGTATATATATATTGGCCCCGTGAGGCATTATTGGTATTTCCGTGTACGTTTTGAGATAGTCACGATTCTGAGGAAACTCTATAAATTTTCCCGAAATAAAGAATGAAAATGAGATTTAGGTTTATGATATGACCGGAAACGGAGTCGTGCCAATAGTAATGGAAAATTTTTTTTTGACTAATATACGAGCATACGTTGGCCGACCTCGGAAAGAAGCTAATTATTGAATTGGGGATAACAATGATTGGAAGTTCGATGTCGATACGGTAAAAAGAATTTGGAAGGAATAAAGTTGGTCGGAAAAGATAAAGGGTTAAAGAATGTTACAAGAGTACTTGATGGATACGGAATGATCACGAACAAGACATGATGCGAGTGTAACGAGGATTATTATGAAAATAAGAAAAGCCTAGTGAGAAAGTGGCTAAAGCCACGATATGATCTATGTCGCCAGAATCTAACGACGAGTGTGAAATGGAAAAGTGAAATATAGAACGAATAAGAAAGGCTTGTCAAGTTCTGTAGGAAAAGTTCGGAATAAGCGTTATACAATAGTGGAAATGATAGTGAGCGTAAGAAAAAGAAGGGTAATCGGCAGGAGAAAATAGGAAGAGAGCGAGATAACAGTATAATAGTAGATCATGACATGTGCAGTTAAGGACACGGGTACTATAAGTGACGGGAATGTGAAAAACCCGGTTATAGGAAAAATGAGGCGTAGAAATCCAAGGACCACTAATTGAGTATCTGTAAGAAACGGTGATCGAGGTGCATTCCTCGCCATTGAGATCTGGAGGTCTAAGACAAAAAAGTAGTCATGTCTAGAGGTGAAACGTGAATATTGAGGATTAAAGGGAGTTGAAATAGAAATTGTGAAGTCGAGGGACTAAGAAACCTTTCTAATTCGGAGGAAAACGCGTTACGAGGACGTTTCGAAATCCGTTAGGACTTCGACTTACTCTAAAATACGTGACAAAGGTGATGCGGTAGGGTGGACGCAGTTATACGAGCGATAAAGTGTCGTATTCCGCCAGAGTTCTAAAGTTAAGCGTGCTGAAGCGAGAGAAATTCTAGGATGGGTGACCCCCCTGGGAAGTTTTCTGGAAGTTCTACAAATTCAGACGCAAGAAGTAAATGAGGAGTCAGAGTGATTTAAGGACAAATTAAGAGTATGAGGAGTGGGCGAAGAGAACCAAAAGGTCACGTAACGAGGCGAATTAGACCGATAAAGAGGAAAAAAAGGTACGTCGCAGCTCTGGAATTGGGGTGAGTTGGAATAGTGTATGGAGATATCTTGTAAGTAAGATAGTAGGGACTATATGTGTACATAGGTAAGCACAGGATATCCTGTACATGGTTAGATCAGCGGACATATGTATTCCGATAATCAACGTGGCGGTATATGGAAGGCATTAGTCGGACAGAGTAACGAGGTTCAAGTGGAAAAATATATAAAGAATGCAAATGTTACAAAGCAAGCTGATGTTGTTTTCACTGCAAGATAAGCTTGGAAAGTGTTAATACAACGATATTTGGAAAGGAAAGAAAGTGAGTAAATGAACGGCAGGGGGATCAAAATGTCGGGATAAAAGTACCGCTTAATTAGGATTGGAAATACGGATTTAGGGCAAAGTAAAGTTGGACGACGATATATAAGTGCACCCAAAGGGGGAAGCGAGGGAGAGAGATACAAGTGTAAGGCGAAGACAATCGACGCTACAATGTCCTGGATACGAATGCGTGGGCCGCAGGTAAAGTTCTTTGCTAAGACAAGCTAGAGAGATCGAAAAGCCAGCAGTAAAAGCATAGAAGTCAGGGCAATAATCGAGATGGCGCTGAGAATTAATTATAAGTATCCGGAGTAACATGATATTAGGAAATGGAGACTTTAAGAGGGAATACGGCAAAGGAAAGTAACGAGTAGCTTACGGAGACATTGTGAAAGGTAGTACGGCTATACGGGATCAGAGGTTAAGGGGTAGGCAATAGAGTGGTTGCTAGCGAGAAAATTTCCTATGGTAGAAAGTAAGAAAAGCGGGGAAAAGAAGTATGATAAGGTAGACTCCTAGCAAATGCGAGCACGGGAGTAAGATCTGGAATAGTACGAATCAGGAAAAGGAACGATCGTGACTAAGCTTAAATGTGCAGGTCGTGCACGGGCAGTCATGTTACCTATGAATATTATACACTGGAGGTGAGACCAAGTAAATGCTTAACGAGAGAGGTTTAGGGTTGGTAACAACAATATGGTGATAATAACTTTAGGTGCATTGAGGGGGGGATGTTAGGATGGTTTGAGATAAATCACTGAGGTGGAACTAGTACTAAGAACGAACAGGACATGCTTATGGTTGAACCAAAAATGTATTCCGACGTTGGTGGTAGGAGAAGAGAGGCAAAGATAAAGTGAAACATAAGGATTAGTGAAGCTACGTTGGGGCGGTTCTTAGAATAATTTGACCCCCTTCGTACATTCGGGTAAAGATTGCAACATCACGTGTGACAAGAAAGTTGAGAGCAAGATCCGAGCAAAAAGGACGATAGAAGAATTCAGATTAGAGATAAGGTAATGACATGAGACAAAGTGTTGAAAATGTGACAAGATGATTAAAGAAAAATTGTAAGACGATTTAAGCAAGTGATCAGAACTAGTTGGCCATTAAAAGGAGGGTGAATTTATGCGCCAACTTCTTTCAGAATTGTATCAACCGATAATGGTTAAAGCAGGGAACGACTATTAGTAGCTCAGAAACGACAGAAATCATATGACGATAAACGGTATCGACACTTAGAATTCCGGACTGGCGGATGGGTATGCTTGAAGATATCATCCATGAAGAACGTAATCAGATTCGACAAGAAGGAAGAACTTAACTCGAGATGCACCGAACCTTATTACACTAATTGTAAGGCAAGAAGGTTGCGTGCTAAAGACGTAGCTTCCGTTAAGGCACCGTGGCGGAATAATAACAGAAAGGAAATGACTTGCGAGCCTGAGGAGGAAATGAAAGAGAAATATGATTGGTAAATGAGATTGCATGTTATGGTAGTAAAGGAAACCCCCCCCCCCCTCGAGATCCTTAAGACCCTATACGACTAGTTGAACATTCGAGGACGAATGTTCTAAAGGGGGGAAGGATGTTATATCTCGCATTTTGTACGTCGGAATAGTTTTAAGTTGATTGCGATGAGTCATGGACAAGGCTATTTTCCGACTTTGTTATGAGGCATAAGTCGCTTATGATTTTATTGGTATGGAATATTAAGGAAGATTTGGGATTAACAGTGGAATTATGGAAACAAATATTTCATGAAATATGGGACCAAAAATGAATTATGGGAAGTTAGACATCTCATGAAAATTTGGGGCCAAAAGTGAAGTTTTGGGAACTAAGAAGTCATGAAAAAAATGGCCATGTGGCCTTTCATGTGACATGTGGGCCATAGGCCACATGTATTACTAATATATGGTAATATAAGATGACAACTTAGTCATCTTCACCATTCCACCTCCTAGAAATTTCAAGAAAAATGAAGAAAAAAAAAAGAAGGAGAAAAACGGCCAAGGGCTGGCCGAAACCAGCCCCTTAATTTTGATCATGGAAAAATATTTTCTTCTAGTTTTCATACCAATTGGAAGGTCCTCGTCAACGTGGAGTAGTCGTTGGAACAAGAAAACCGCTCGTTGTCGCAATTCACCAACCTTGGCCGAGTGAAGAAGTGAATGAAGAAGGTAAGATTTAATCTTGTTTTTATGTGTTATGAATGGTGGGTGTATGTCGTAGCATGTGGAAATGGATGAGAACTCATGAAATATGATAAGTTGAAGTTGTAGCCATGTATGTGTTGTGGCCGTGTGTGTGTGTTGTGGTGTAGGAGTGATGAACTAATTGTGTTTAGCATGTTTGGGTGTTGTTGTAATGTGTAGAAATGGATAAAAATCATGGAATGTGTGTGTTGTGGTGTTGGCCAAAAAATGGGCTGTTTTGGGTGTTAGGGAATGAACTAATTTCACGTGGTATTTTAGTTGTCGTCGATGTGAATTCCATGATGTAAAATGAAGTGTTAATGATTCAAGTTAAGGTTGTAATTGTGTGGGCTGAATTGGAAGATAATATGATCTTGATATGGTTTCTTGAATTTATGGAAATGAAGTTGTAAACGCATGTATTGTTGACATAATTTATGAATGTGGAAGAAAGAAAGGTGTTGGTAATGTTCTTGTTGAATTGGAATAGTTTCGGGTGGAGTAGTATATTGTTTGAAGTATTTTGAATATTGTGTGGATTGTTGAAAATGTTCTTGAATCGTGTTTGAAAGGTTTTGGATTGTTATTTGAATATGCGATCGTTGATGTTAGTTTGGATATATGAAGTTGGATTGAATATATATGAATGTCGTCGAATTGTGTAGAAAGGAATTATTAATGTTAGAATGCGTTTGGAATTGCTTATTGATATTGTTGATGTGGTTGTTGGTATTGTTGTTGAATATTTGGCCGAGTTGAATTCTCGGGGATGTCCAATTTATAGGGGAAGTGCTGCCGAAATTTCTGTAGAAAAAATAATGGCTTGGAATTGGATTCTTAGATGTTTATGGCTAATGTTCGATGCCTATTGATGTTATTGTAGATCGTGAGAAGTCGAGACGTAAGTTCGGGGTAGCTTAGGAAGCGGCTAAGGTATGTAAGCTTAACCCTTCTTTCTTTGGCATGTCTTAGTGAAAAATAAGTTATGACACGTACCCCGAGGTAATTCTACTCTTGCGGTCCGAGCATGTTTATGATCCATATTTGTTTCTTGATATTCATATTCTTAATGTGCCAAATTATGGTCTTTATGTTTTTCGCATGAATGGATTTCAAACATTGCATAAAAGTTTGTTTACAAAAAGAGCTTGTTTCCTAAACGATTCCAAAACTACGAACGTCCGTAACTTTCGTAGAAAGGCTCGGATCGCTTCGATTTGTTCGTAGAATGTTCTAAAGTGAATAAAGTTTGTAACTTTCCGAGGCGAACTCGGATTGGTTTGACGTATGATTATGATCCCTATGGTTTGAATATGACTATGATACTTATGGATTTGTAAATACGTATGATGTATATTATGTTTCCGAAAGATATTTGATATAACTATTGTCCGATTTTCAAATAACATTCCGCTTAGACTACTTCATCGAGTCTCGTGAGTATGATTTTATATGCATATGGTTTGTCACTACTCCGCTCATGCCGGCCTCAATATGTCCTTTTGCGTCCGGGCCGGGCATGTATTCGTGCAATTCCATTGCATTATTCACCGCGTCCCTCACTAGAGAGCCGGGGCACGTTATATATATATATGATATGATGATGATGTGATGATATGGAGATGGTGGCCAGGATGGCATACCGAGTCCCTTGCTAGCGGGGTCGGGTACGGTACGTATATGTATATGTATATGCATGCATGATGATGATATGATTCTACTTACCGCGTCCCTCACTAGAGGGCCGGGGCACGTTATATGTATATGAATATGATGATTTTACCTACCGAGGCCCTCACTGAGGGCCGGACACGCTATATGTTTACACGATGATTATATGATTTGATATGCATGACAAACGTTTTCAAAGGCAAGTTTTATGATTTTTCGTACTCATTACTTCGGTATGATCCCGCTTATTGTATTTCATGGTTAACATACTCGGTACATATTCCGTCTTCGACCCCTTTCTTCGGGGGCTGCGTTTCATGCCGCGCAGGTACACCCAGATGAGTTGAAGACATTGGCAGAAGATGTTCCAGCGGGATTGGCGAGCTCCATTTTCTCCGGAGTGCTGCCGAGTTACAGCTTTATGATATGGTTTCATGTTCCATGTTAGAGACTTTGCAGACAGTGTCGTAGGTATAAGATGTCGGTTATGTAAGCGGCTATGTAAGCCGATGTATTATTACGCTTTGTATTAAAAGTTTTATATGTTACAGATTATTTTTTATTCGAGAAAGGAAAATTGCATATTATTCTTCGAAAAACTTTCGTTATGTATTTGTGTCATAATTTGAAAGCCAGTGTGGTTATGAGTATTATGTGAGTCAGCGGGTTCGCCAGGCCCTAAATCAGGGTCGGGTGCCCATCACGCCCTAACAGAAATTAGGGTGTGACACTCGAAGCCTAATCTGCAGGGACCTGTCACGACCCATCTAGGGCCGCGACGAGTGCCCGATACTTGTACCGAGCACCCCTTGTCTACCATGTTTCCTTTATTACTAAGTGGGCCATATGAACTGCACCATTTTTTTTTCTTGTCGACATAACATTGATAGCATAATAATATACATAGGCTAGCAAGCTTTGATAGTACATTATACAGCGACAAGGATCATCGATGCAAAATATCTAACTGTACGTATCTGCCACGAGCCTCTAAACATAGTACAAATACACATATACATAGGAAGGGCCGAGTACCGTCGCGCCCGAATATATACACAAGAGTAGTACCAAAGAACCGAGGCTCGGGCAACCGGAGCGCCATTTTGCTAATCGCTGATGGAGCTCTAGGAACCGAGTCCGTCTACCTCGCCGACCGCGCGGCATGAACGCGCGTCCACAAGAAGGGACGTCGGTACAAAAAGTGTACCGAGTATGTAAGGCATGGAAATAAACAATGCAAGCATAAACATAGGTATGAATAACCCTATCATAGGATCAGAGGACACTTAATGAGATAAGAAAGTAACCTGTACATAGGAATGCCCTTTCAGGCCAGATAGCATGCACGCTTGTCTGTTCTTGGATAACATTTCTTTTTCATAGACATAGAAAATAGAATGCGGGTTGTATCGTGTCTTATCATATCGAGGTCATAGCATATCGGGTCATAGCATAGCAGGCCATAGCATAGTAGGTCATGGCATAGCTGATCATAGCATAGTAGGTCATAGCATAGCTGATCATAGCATAGTAAGTCATAGCATAGCTGATCATAGCATAGTAAGTCATAGCATAGCTGATCATAGCGTGGTAAGTCATAGCATAGCTGATCATAGCGTAGTAAGTCATAGCATAGCACCGAAAAATGTCGGCTCGCCCACATAGCACCGAAATACATCGGCTCGCCCATACGTCCCGCGTCCGGGATGATAAGCCAGCTGACCACGTGGCAATGAAACATAGTTCCCTTCCCAATTCTCATGTATCCCTTCCCCCATGTCCCCATGTACATATACATATTTCATATACATATATCATATCACATTATATCATGTCATGTTATGTAGTGTCATAGATATTTCCTCATCTTCAGCATCATCATTTCCACCATAGAATCGTAGTCGTCGTTTTAGTCATAAAAACTTTCAAAAACTGCTAAACTTTGATTTAGAGGAGAATAAATATTTTAGAAAACATTTATAAATTTTTAGAAAGGAACACAAGCCTTGGAATCGATGAACTGGTTAAAACAGCTATTATTTAGTAGTCAAAATAATAATCCAAAAGCTTCCTCTAATTATAGAACGAAAATAAACCAAACGAACAATAAGAGGGAATTCAGGGATAGTGGGCCCACCTCGGGCCAACTGAGGTGGCATACACAATTTACGTACGTTGAGCTTCATGGAGTCATTTACGAAGGTCTAAGGGTCACTCGGTTCCATTTGGGCGCGTTGGAGACGTTTAAACAATTATTTCAATAAAACACCAAACTTAATTCAATTTTATTGAATGAAAAAGAGGTAATCTCAAGTTCGAATTTCTAGGAATGGGATCGTCCCCGAGGCGCGTATTCAAGCCTATTATGTCTAAGACATGCCAAAGAAGGAGGGTGAAGCCTTACATACCTTTTTTCGCTCCTTATGCCACTCCAAACTCAAGTCGCAAATCCGCCAGAATCTACAAATTGGTCATGTTTACCAAACATGATTAGTGCCTTTAGAATTGAATTCTTAAAATAATACTTGGCTACCGAAATTTCGGCAGCACCTCCCTTGTATATACTCCATTCCACCAAGTTCAACTTGGCCAATTTCAATCAACAACCATCCGGGAATTCAACCCGGCCAAACTAACAACACATTATCAACAACCATACTAACAATTTCCATATTCAATCCAAGTTACATTATAACAACTCAATCAATATACTACTTCTTTCAAAACCTTCCAACTCCAATAAGAACATTATAGTTCATATGCCAACAACACCATACTAACAACATTATCTTCCATACATGCAAGAACATAATATTCAATTTAAATACTTCAATCACAAGTCTCCAACTTCTACAACTTCACAAGATTATTATGCATTCATTAGCAACATAGTATCCACAACACAACAACAACCAATGTACAAAATAAAATTAACTCATTTTTCTCCACACTTCAACAATTCTACACGGCCATGCACACACCTTGCAACTCACGGCCAACACCACACACATATGGCTACAACTTCTCCAAAACTATTCAACTTCCATTATTAACATAGCATCCACAACAATAATAACCAAACACTAGATAAAATAATTAAAACATGATTTCTACACACACACACATATATGTATATATACAAGGCCACACCATAGTTTTCCTCTTCCATGGATTTCATCCACTCTTTACATACTACACATACAAAATCATCCACAACATATAGGAAAGAGTTAAACCTCACCTTTTTCTTCAATTCTTCACTTGGCTAGAGATTTCACTTGTATGAATATATGTTCTTCTTACTCCAAAGACCACTCCACCTTGCTAGGAACCCTTGAATTGGTAGGAAAGGATTTTTAAAGAAATTTTTGTAAATTTTTTTGGAAATTTTTGCACTTGGCCGAATGGCCTTGGAGAAGTTTCTCCTCCTTTTCTTGTTCTTCCACTCCTTGAATTTTCTAGAGAATTTTATGAATTATGAAGACTTCCTACACATATATATCCACAAGTCTTCCACCACATTTCATTATTTATAAATAGGCCCCTCAAAATAAAAGTATGGCCACATGACACCTCTCTTTCTTTCTCTAGAAAAGTCTTCCATTTTCTTGGATTTTTCTTAAAATAAATAAAGAAGACTACATGTCTTCCTTTGTAAGATTGGTCCACATTTCCTCATAGTTTTGTAATTAGCCCCCACTAATTAATAAAAATGTGGGCATATGCCACACATGCCACACGGCCAACTTGGAATTTTTTTTTTTCTTGAACACTTGTGAAATTACCATTTTACCCTTCGTCTTCCTCCATAATTCCACGAGGCATGTCGCGAATTTCCCTTTATGCCCTTGGCCTTTCTTAATAATTCCGCTTTCAAATTCTTCATAAGCCATTCATATGCTTAACAAAATAAAGATGTGGCCTTGCTTGTTGTCCTCCCGCAATTGTCTTGAATTATTCGATTGCACAAAAATGCGGGATATAACAGGACCCTAATGTAACTTCCCACACTGGGAGCATCGTGGCATGGGCGGCCTTGCCTGACCCGAATCACCTCTAAACTGAGACCCCGTAAAGCTCTAACTCGGCCCGGGATGAGTAGGTCTATCAAATCTCTGGCCTGAATACCGTGGAGGCATACTAGTCATGGAATAACTCGAATGTCTAGAAGACTGTTGTCTGTGCCCACCTCTATACTCGTTCATTGGACCCGAAGATCTAGCCCTCTTGCTATGCCCCCTATCATGCTCGCTTCTTTGTTGTTGCAGGCTTTCTTCTAAATTTTGAGCATGGGCTTGGATGCGTGCAATATTCATATTGTCCTGGAGGGATGCAGTCAAACATCTATCCATCAAGTGTGGCCCTAGGCCTTTCATGAACCTGTGTACTCGATCACCCATATCCGCTACCATGGCCGAAGCATACCTAGCCAAGGAGTTGAAACGGAGACTATACTCTAGAGCACTCATGCTCCCTTGTCTCAAATTTAGGAACTTATCGGCTCTAGCTCGCCGAACTTCCGGGGGCAAATAATGTCGGAGGAATGCATCTACAAATTCTTGCCATACCGGGGGAGGTGCATTGGCTCCCCGTGAAGCCATCCAAACCGTGTACCAACATACCGCAACGTGCCTCAATCTATAGGACGCTAGCTCCACCGACTCGGTGTCTAAAGCATGTATCAACCGAAGCGTCCTCAACTTACCGTCAATAAAATTTTGAGGGTCCTCATCCGGCTTTGATCCAAAGAATTCCGGAGGGTTCAAACTAATAAAATCACGGGCTCTTGCACCAACGGCCTATCACCTTGCCCTAAACTTGGCCTCGAGTCCGGGCTACAACCAATTGAGTCGACGGGTTAATGGCCTCTCTTACATCTTGGCTTGGAAGCATCCGAGAGGAGCCGGAGGGTGCCGGGATGGGCCGAGGTCTCCCTCACCGTCACGACCCAACCCGTGAGCCGTGACTCGTGCCCGAATGGACACTCATACGTACCCTTACCCCACACAAGCATAATAGCAAAATAAACATGTAAAATAATTATAGGTATTATCGATGGCGCACGAGAAGCGAATATGACGCACGAAGGCCGATCGGCCGTCCCGTCACAAAACATACATACAATCCCCAACGTACACAACCTCACAGATCATATACAGAACCCACTATACATGTCTACAGACCTCTACAGACTGAAAACATAAACATATGACGGGACAGGGCCCCGTCGTACCCCTGAAATCCGAATGTACATACATATCAGAAAAAAAGGGCTGTACCAAAATGTAAGCTCCGAACAAAGGAGCGCTGCAGTAGCTGATAGATGACCTAAGCGGGCGGATCTGCAAAGCACGTATCTGTACCTGTGGGCATGAAACACAGCCCCCGTAGAAAGGGGGTCAGTACGGAAAATGTACTGAATATGTAAAGCGGAGACGGTAATACACAAAATCAAAATCGGAACAGAATGTGCGGAGAGTGAACAGGATACGTAGATAATCAAAATGCATATCAGAAATCATAAATGATGTATGCAGAGAACATATGCCAAAGTCGGCCCCGTTAGGGACTCGGAGGTCAGAGTGTGGTCGCCCCCGACGCTGGCGCCACAAG
>NW_026713415.1:0-27545 GCF_029784015.1 Lycium ferocissimum | reverse complement strand
GATATGAGTGGGGTTTGAAATGTTGTTGGATTCTTATATGTTTCTTAATATTCGTATCCTTAATGCGGTCGGAGTTATGATCCTTACGTCTTTTGTATGATTAAATTTCTAAGGTTGCAAAAGCGTTATATTTTCAAAAGAGTTTTGTTTCGAAAAGAGTTTTGTTTTAAAAAAAGATACGTTCTAAAACGATTTCGAAACTATGAACGACCGTAACTTTCAAGAGAGAGCTCGGATCGCTTTGATTTCTTCGCAAATGATTTCATGACGAGTAAGGACTTAAATTTTTATAGGCGGGCCCGGATTGGGTTGACGCTCGTCCGTGGAGTCCGCGACTTTTCTATGTTGGTTTTTAAATGACCTATTTTTTTAAAAAGGACTTAATACGACCCTTTTCCGATCTGACATGATTATTTATTTATACTGTCGAGTTGGAAATAAGGATTTTTATGCCTATGATTTTGATACGCAACTATGGTTTTTGAAGTTCGGTTTGATATGCTTAGAGAGGGATTCGGAAGAAAACCTGATTTGACCTCTTTGTTTTGGTTTGAACTAATAGTTCGCTTTGGTTATTCGGTTGAGTTTGAAATGATGATTTGTATGATTATGGTTACTTATGATGCCTTTCGTGCGTTACCGGTAACCTCTTTCCTTAGGATCCGGGCCGGTATGTGATCGTGCGCGCCATAATATACTCCTGGTGTCATGCGTGTGTTATGGTTCACGAGCCCCTCGCTAGAGGACGGGTTCCGTTTATATTTGGTGTTATCTTGTGTTTGGCGTTATGATGTGTGACGGGGATACGGAGATTTGAAACTTGGTGTTATCTTGTGTTGTGGTGCCGGATAGGGTGGCGACCACGTTACGTCATGGATCCCACTATGGACCGTATATGATATGTGATGATGTATGATGATATGATGAGTCTGTTTACCGATGGTGGGGCAAACCCAATGGTGGGGCAAACCCAGTGGTGGGGCAAACCCAATGATGAGGCAAAATTCCACATTGGTTTAGGCAAATCCCACATTGGTTTAGGCAAATCCCACATCGGTTAATGTTATCTCGTATGACAGGAGATGATGTGTACGGTATGAGTATGATGATTATATGCGTATGTCACCCGGTCCATTATGGGCCGGATACGATTTGTGTTTTCGAGATACAAGCCTTTGGTATTACAGGTTATTGCTCACTTTTACGTACTCCTTACTTCGGTTATGATCTCGCTTTACGTATGTTATGCTTTACATGCTCGGTACATATTCCGTCGACCCCCTTTCTTCGGGGGCTGCGTTTCATGCCACGCGGTACCCACGGATGAGTAGGTGATGTTAGCGAAGATGTTCCGATTTGGATTGTGAAGTTCTATTTCTTCGGGAATGCGCCACGTCCGAGTGCTTGTATGGTATACGAGATGTTAATAGAGACTTTGCGAACGGTGTCGAGTGTATGATATGTCGAGTTACGTTTGTAAGCGGCTATGTAAGCCGGTGTGTTTGTATGCATTACGCTACCGATGTGTTTGGCAAGCGGCTATATAAGCCAAATTTGTTGTGCCTTATATTACGGTTTTCATACATTTAACGATTTTATTTGATTTGAAAAAAAAAAAAAGAAAGGCATGTTTGTTTTTCTGAAAAATTTTCAATACGTGCGTATGTTATGTTTTGTGGAGCCCATGGTTATGAGTATTACGATAGTCGGCGGGTTCGCTCGGCCTAGGTAAGGGTCGGGTGCCCGTCATACCTATCGGAAATTAGGGTGTGACACATACATAGAGCATCACAGATATATGAAACAGGTCTTTCAGCATATTCCAGCCAATATCTCAGTAGCAATTCAACGATGGATGAAGAATGAAAGATATTGGTGAACAAGTACATGAACACGTTCTATCTCAGATAGTGTAGAGATTCAGAGGCAGACGAACCAGAGTAGATGAAACGGTTCGTAAACATCTTCCTAGCTAGTCAAGTATGAAATATTCCTTGCCATATTTGTAGGGATTACTAAGCCTTTTACAAGGAAAAGAAGTCGACTCACCAAGGCAAGAATCCAAGTACAACACAAACCCTATGTGCGATTCATTGACCTACTAGGAAAGGATTTTGTGATCAACCGACCTGTGGAGCTTCAATATTATAAATACCCAGGTCTTTCCAAGAAGAATTTTACGTACCTACAAAGAGAGAGTTAAGAATATTGTGCTATCAAAAGATATATCCGGTATATTTAAGAATTTGGGGTTGCGTCCCTATTACACTGAGAGAAGGATCGGTGGAGAGTTTTCTTGAATAATGTTTCCCGGTTCTAAAGTCTATATTTGTGTGTTAGGTTGTTTTATCGAGTTGTATCTTTATCAGCTTAGTTAGAAGCATTAAAATAGATACAACAATTATAACTGCAAGTAGGAAGTTTACTACTTGGAGATAGCTTGCTAGTTAGAGTTTGGGTAACAAGGTTGTGGTAGGGATTAGGTTGCAGAGTGTGTAACTTAATCTGCAGTTGGCTCAGTTTTAGTGTGTTATATCCCGTATTTCATACCTTCGGATAATTCGAGAAAGTCGCGGCAAGTTAAGGACAAGATCATTTTCAAGAGTTATTTTAATGTACTAGTGGTTAGGAATATTATTTATGAATATTGGTGGTATGGAAATATTGAGAAAGGCCAAGGGTAAAAAGAGAAATTTGCAAAATGGCCAATGGAAATAATGTGGAAGGTTAGGGGCAAAATGGTAATATGGAGGAAAGTCGAGGGGCAAAACGGGAATTTTACATGAGGGTTCATGAAAGCTCCAAAAAGGCCATATTGGCCATGTAAAAAAAAAAAAAAGAATGAAAAAAAATTGATGACAAATAAGTCATCTTTAATTTCAAGAAATTTCTAGAGAGGGCATGTGCCCCTCGCACATGGTTGTGATAACTATATATAAATATATGGGTAAGGTTCATAATTCATCAATTAAATGAAGAAGAAACTTGGAAAAAAAAAAGAGAGAGAAGGAGACAACAACACAAGGGCCTATTCGGCCATGGCTATGGAAAAAATAGCCATTGGAAATCTTGTTCCAAAAATTTGGTTCTTCATGTATTTCTACCAATTCAAGGATGCTCTTTAACATGGTATAGTTGTTGAAGCAAGAATCTCCTCTTTGATGCAAGTTGACAACTTTAGTGAAGTAAGGAAGTTGAAGGAAAAGGTAAGAATTCATCTCCTTTTTATATGATATGAAGGTTTTGTTATGTTGTGGAATGTAGAAAGGAGTAGAATTCATGAAAATATGGGAGGTTTGCATGGTATAGACGTGTGCATGCATGTGTTGTGGAGGCAAGATTAGTTAATTTTTATGTAGCATTCTAGTTGTTGTTGTTATGGAATTTATATTGGAAATGGAAGTTTGGTGATTTTTGTTGAATTTGTGGGTGTTGAGAGGTGGCCGAATGTGTGTGTGTGGGGTATGAAATATGAACCAAGTTTTATGTAATAATTTAATTGTTGTTCACATGTATTTTATGATGTAAATGATAGTATGACGATTCTTGTGAAGTTGTAATTGTTGGAAAGAAGTTGTAGAAGTTAATGTGAATCGAATGTAGACTTCTTGCATTGATGGAAAATAATGTCGTTAGTATGTGGATTGTTGATGTAGTTCATGAATTTAGAAGATAAAAATGTGTTGGTGATATTCTTGTTGGAAATTGGAGGTTTCGGTGAAATTCTTGTATATATATTTTGCAAATATTTTGTATAATGAAATGGAATACTTCCGGATTGTGTTGGAATGATTTTGATTAGTAAATGAATATGTAAATGTTGGTAGTAGCTTGGAATTGTGAAGTTAGAATGGAAGTTGTCACCTTATGTAGAAAAGAAGACTATTTACGTTATAGTGTGTTTGGTGACGATTATTGATGTTGTTGGTATTGTTGTGTTGTTGTCGTTGATATTCTGGGCCGAGTTAAATTCTCGGGGCGTTGTATTCTGAGGGGAGGTCTTTAACGAAATTTCGGTAGACAAGTGCTAATTCAAGATTGAATACCAAAAGCCTTATAGTTAACATTTGGTAAAAATGACCAAATTGTAGATTTTGGCGGATTTGCAACTTGAATTTGGAGTAGCACAAGGAGCGGAAAAAGGTATGTAAGGTTCCCCCTTCCTTCCTTGGCATGTCCTAGGCATAATAGGTTTGGACACGGGCCTCGAGGATAATTCCTTTCCTAGAAATCCGAGATTGAAATTAACCCTTTTTCATTCAATAGAATTGAATTAATATTTTGCGTAAAATGTTGGAAAGTTACCTAAACATCTAGAACTCGCACAAATAGGGCCCGACTACCTTAAAACTCTCATAAGTGACGTCATGGAATGTAACATACGTAAATTGTGTGCGCCACCTCATTTGACTTGAGGTGGGCCCACGTCCCAGTTTCCTTTATTGTTCCGTTCATCAAACGATAAGTGTTGTAACTATTCTAACGAGAATATTTCGATGGTAATCATGATAATGATGATGTAAGGAAGAAAAAATATGTCTATGACAAGTATGATAAGAATGATCCCATGACTAGAGCCTTAAGTTAAGAATCCAATGCGAGTATGAAAGTGTTAAAAGCTGGTTCTTGATCTTTAATTTTATTCCTTGGTTATGATACTATTTTCTAAAGATTTCAAGCATATGAACTAACGTTCATGATGTCCATGATTTCGTTTCATGTTTTCTCTTAATATTATTTTCCGTTATTAGTCCCGCCTTATAATTATCGTTCCTTCAAGGTGAGACATGATGACCCTGGTTATTCCATAATGTAATCGGAGGTTTCCAACCTTATGTCACTCCGATGGATATATGATTTTCCTTGGGCTCTCACACGCATGCTTATATACATATGTATATGAGATATGTATATGTACATGGGGTGGGGGGAAGGGATGTATGGGGAAGGGGAAGGGATACATGTTCATTGCCACCTGTCGGTGGCGTTATCATCCGGACGCGGGATGCCGGACGCGGATATATGGGCGAGCCGAATATTTCGGCGCTATGTGGGCGAGCCGACGTTGTTCGGTGCTATGACGTGACATGACATGATACGACGTGATATGATATGATATGATACGATATGACATGATATGATACGATATGACATGATATGATATGATACGATACGATATGATATGATACGATATGATATGATATGATACGATATGATATGATATGATATGATACAATATGACATGATATGATATGATACGATACGATATGATATGATATGATACGATATGATATGATATGATATGATATGATATGATACGATATGATATGATATGACACGATATGATATGATATGATATGATACGATATGATATGTTATGACAAGACATGACATGATATGAGTTCTATTTTCTATGTCTACGAAGAAGAAATGTTTTTTTTTCTAAAAGGGAAAGACAAGCATGCGTGGTATCCAGCCTGAAAAGGGTATTCCTATGTGCAGGTTACTTTTTTTTATCCCACTATATGTCCTATGGACCCATGATATGGTTATTCGTACTTTGTGTCTTTGCTTGCATTATTAATTTCCATGCCTTACATACTCGGTACATTATTCGTACTGACCCCCTTTCTTTGGGGGCTACGTTTCATGCCGCGCAGGTACTCCCAGATGATTAGCAGCCATGATAAAAGATGCTCCAGTTGGATTGGCAGCTCCATTTGCTCCTGGAGTGTCGCCGAGTCAGGGTTTGTATGATATGTCTTCCGGATGGATGTTAGAGACTTTGCGACAGCGTCGTGGTGCGGTTGTCGGTCGTTGCGGCTCCATCAGCTGATATGTCGGTCTATGTTATGTAATGAAATTTTGTATAATTATACGAGAAAAGAGATTACTGAAAATTTTGCTATGTATTTTATCTTATTTGATTAAAAAAAAAAAGAATTTGGCGTGATTTTGTATGCGGTAAGAGTCTGAGGGTTCGCTCGGCCCTAAGTAAGGGTCGGGTGCCCATCACACCTTAATAAGGTTAGGGTGTGACATAGTGAAGTTGTCACCACCCAGCTCCGTGGGCCGCGACTGATGTCCTACTTGGACACCCCAAACAGACGTACAGACTAACTCGGTATATTTTTATCTAACTCAAACTTTCATATTAATGATCTCAAGCAGTTAAAAAGCAAATATTATCTTAAGCGGTAGCGCGTGCAAAATTATCATATCATAATCATACGGGGCGGCGAAATACACATCGCCGAATATATATACATATACAAACATACGGGCCATTTAGGCCACATCCAAATACGATAGGCGGCGGAATATACATCGCCGGATACATACACGTATACGGACAAATGGGCCGTTTTGGCCATAGCGAAAACGGGACCGCGGTAAGACACGGATCGTAAACAAACGAACACACACATGACCCATGACCCACATATATGACTACAGGCCTCTGCAAATCAAAACAGAACATATGACGGGACAGGGCCCCGCCGTACCCCAAATAATCAAATATACAAAATCATAAACATCGCAGAAGATAGGTACCAACATATGGGCTCCGGACCAAAAGGAGCACTTTTTACTATGAGAATGTGTGGCCTACAAAGCGTATCACGAACCTCTCTGTGTCGCGGGCATGAAACGCTCGACCCCGAAGAAAGGGGTCGGAGAGAGAGTGCGACCGTATGTAAAGCATAGAGTACATAAATCCAAACCATAGCGAAGTGAAGGGTACGGAGAGAGAATACCCGAGATCAATATATACCAAACTCATGCGAAGACATATGTACATAATGCAAACGAGAGATCATGCATAAGGCTCGAACGTGGTCACCACTCCGACGCCGGTGCCACACACGGTACTCCCGAAGGTTTCAAATCTCCACCCCGAACACAACATATCACACAACATATCATATCATCAAACATATCATAAGCCATATCACGATAACTCCATAAACGGAACCCGGCCCTATGGCGAGGTCTCGGGAATCGTAACACAAGATATGCGCCAAATTTATCATAGTGCGCACGATCACAAACCGGCCCGGGAACCGGCGAACAATATCATAGTAATAGGCACGAGCAGAGTAGTGCGGAAACCATATGCATATACACCATTAGATCCCATGACTCGACCAATAAATACACATATATATCTATTGAGTTCAGAAGGTTCAAAATAAGTATCGAGTCCAGTAATTAGTATACAAAAGATATGAGCCTTTAAATTTACAAAACTTTCGAAAAAATACTTCATAAACCATTTTCTGAAAATTTAGTATCGTTTACATATAGGAGCTTTCAAATAACTTAGGGAGCAAATCAAACGGAGCCTTAAATTCATAGGCAAAGGTCCCCTCTTTATACCATACCAAGGTGGATTAAGTAAGACAACGAAGGAAGTCTCGGGACTAGTGGGCCCACCTCGGGTCAAGTCGAGGTGGCGGACATAAATTACGAACATTAGACTCTATGGAGTCATCCATGTAAGTTTCAAAACGATTCTATCACGTTTGTACAAAATGTGGATGTTCGAATAGTTTTCCAACAAAACATAAGAATTATAATTCAATTACATTGAATGAATAGTACCTAAAATCAGACTCGGATTTCTATGAACAGAATTGCCCCCGAGGCTCAAATCTCAATCTAGTATATCTAAGACATGCCAAAAGAAGAAGAGGGGTAGCTTTACATACCTTTTTCACTTCTTACGCTCGCCCAAACTCAAATCCCGTTTGCTTTAAAATCTACAATTGGTCATAGTTGCCAAATATAAGTTATGGCTTCTAAGAGTTCAACTCAAATTCATGTTTGTCTACCGAAATTTTGGCAGCATTTCCCCTATACATATAGCATCCCCGAGACTTAGCTCGGCCCAATATATCAACAACAACAACCACAACAATAACAACAATCATCAAAATCACAACAAAACGCATTCTAACATAATTTTCCCTTCCTTTCCACATAATGTAACTCTTTCATTCCAACTTTACACCATCCAACTAATATCAACATTTTTTCCACATTCATTAACTAACTCAAGATTACTTAAATATATTCAATAACATTTCAAGCAACACTCAAGGATTCAAGCAATTCCGCCAATTCCATATTCTATCCAAAACTTCAACAAATGCGACGAAACTACCAAATCACCTTGTTTTCTTCCAAGTTCATTAACAACAACCATAATTCACATTTAGAAACTTATTTTCATAGTTATATAAAAATTATATAAAAATCACATAATTTCCCATAACTACCTCCAACCAATTTCAATGCCAACTCAAGCCATTTAGTCTCCATTTACATCATAATGATCACAACAATACAACTAACATATTAAACAAAATTAATTCATTTCCATTTCTTTCTCTCTCTACACCACACGGCCATACTCCATAATTCTAACCACAACCAAATTCATTCAACTTTCATTTCCAATATAAATTCCACCATAACCACAACTAAAATACAACATAAAATTTAACTCATCCTAACTATACAACATAGCACATATACGGCCACATGCACGCATGCACACCCACTTTGCAAACTCCCATATTTCTATATATTCTACTCATTCTCATATACTACAACACAAACAAACCTTCATAACATAAATAAAAGGGATGAATTCTTACCTTTTCCTTCCAACTTCTTCACTTAGCTCAAGTTGCCAACTTGAAGAAACAATTGCTCTTTCTTCCAAAACAATTGCACCAAGTTGTAAAGGACCCTTGAATTAGTGGAAATACCACAAGACAATAATTTTTGGATCAAGATTTTGAGGGGTGATTTTTGGGGGGTTAGGGCCGAATGCCCTTTTAATTTTTGCTCTTCTTTGTGTTTTGTTTCTCTCCTCTTGTTTCTTGAATCATCTAATAGATAATGACCCCTTTATAATTAATTTAAGGACATGGAAATTTAATTAAAACCATGGGTTGGGCCTAGTGTTTGGCGCCACCCCTTAGTATTGGGCCTTAATTTTCATCCATTTTTTGAGCCCAATGACTTATGGATCACATTTTGTAATTCCCGAAACTAATTTCCAAAATTCCAGTTTTTACCCCTAGCCTTCCTCAACACTTCCATATTAATATTCTTTCATAACCAACACATGTGTTAAATAAAATCAACTATTACCTTATTCCTTACAAGCCCAAAATTTATTTCCAACTTTCCCGAATACGCGAAAGTACGGGATATAACAGTTGTTAGGGAAATCCTACAGGTCTGTAGGTCGTGGTTTTTATCACCTTTTGAGCTGGGTGGTTTCCACGTAAAAATCCGATGTCCTTTACCTTACGGTTTTTTATTATTCTGCAAACACGCTTATTGAACAAGTTAGGTAACCTGTTCTGTCCGTAGGCGAAAAGTAGGCACACATTAGAACAAACACTTAGGACGTGCAAAGTTAACAGTTAGGTTCTCGTGGTTTCAAGATAATATCTTGATTAAATTCATAATGATTGTAGTAGGTATTGCTTTGTATTTGTATGAGAATTCATTGACTGGGTAGAATCACTGATGAAATTAGGTGAGAGAGCCAACAATTGAGGGTATTATTGAGGAGAGAGGAAGCACCTATTTGGAACAATTCCTTAGGTGTACATAGAATTGTAACCTTAAAACTGCTCGTGTATAGTGAAGAGTTTGGGGAAATCCTACAAGAGGTAGGTCGTGGTTTTTCCTCCCTTGAGCAAGGATTTTTCCACGTGAAAATTCTTATGTTGATTTATATATTCAACACTTTATCTTCTTGCATATTTGTTCAAAGAACCTAGTTGAGTACTTAGGTCGCAGTATCGAACTAACACTTACAAGTACTCAAAATGACCAGAGCAGTCCTAAATGCATTCTTGTGGATGTCAGTAGGGGTCATTTTTATTTGATGATAACTAGATCTCAAATCAATCTTAGAGTATATTTGGGAACCTCCTAACTCACCCAAAAGCTTTTCAATAATGGGAATGTCAAATTTGTCTTTGATAGTAATCTAATTTAGTGCCTTATAATCCACTTACATCCTCCAAGTACCATATTTCTGTTAGTAAATCTGTGTTCAAAACCAGTAAACTAGAAATATGAATTAATTTTGAAAAACATAAAATGCATAAAACTAAAAATATCCGAGTCCATAGAATTCACTATGTCCTTAAGGAATTGAATCTCCTCAATGTACCCGAAGTTATGGATTACTTCCTCCTATAATAGAATGGATATACCTGTTGCTGGCATAGCGGTACCTTAAACCCCACTAACTTTGTCGAACTCAAATTTGGCAACAAATCACACGGCTCTACTATAATTTTGTTTTGAGAACTAATGTAGACAACAGTTTAGAGGAAGAAAGAATTTAGATTTCTATTTATCAAAATTTAAGGCAAGGCCTTTGAATTTAGTTAATGAAGGGGTGAGATGAACAGGTGCAATCCAATAGGTGCCTTTTGGGTGCACTCCACAAGGTACCTTTTTCTCATTTCCCATTCACACCTTACAATCCCAACAATCCCCCACATGAATAGGGATTGACTATATGATGAAAACATGCATAAAAAACTATGTGATTCGTAAGCAAGGATTAATTGCATCTGGATAAGTAGGTTTCCCATTAAACTTTCCGTAGTAAACATATGTCGGATATACTCGGTCAATCGATAGATTTGATATATTTGAACCATCAAGCTTAGGTGTATACCTAGACAACCACATGTCACACAAATAACCCTTTAACTGACTTTGGTTCTCACTGTTTTATTCTGTAACGACCCGTTTAGTCGTTATAGTGTTTTGACCCATTTAACCTTGTTGACCCTTTCACTAAGTCCTATTAGTATGATCTATGACTTAATGAATTCATTGGGTTGGTTTCCACAAGGTTCGAGTGTAATTGAGTCATTGATAGAGAAACTAGTTAAGTTGACGAGTTAGAGTTGACCACGGTCAACGCCGGGTTAGGATGACCCCGTCCCAATGATTTGGAAGTTCCAACATTTTATTATAATTATTTTGCACTTGTCCACAAGTTTTGGTGAGGTTCCAAAGAGTTTCAGATGCATTTGGGTTTTGTCGCGCTCGTATTCGATATTTTCGCCGGAGGTTTGTGGATAGAAATGGCTCCAAATTGAGCATCCGACCGTTTTTTTGAGTGAAGTCTGAACCATTAGATCCGTATCAAAATTACAAAGCTATAGGAAAAAGAATCGACGCGTTTGGCCTCCGTATGAGGGAGTTATGACCATTTTAGTGCTGACCTGTCCAACATAACCGCTATAGACCAAGAGGACGCTATAGCGGGACTGCTGCAGCAGTCTGGAGACCGCCACAGCGGCCAGCGGGGCCAGAAACCTTTATTTTAATACCCTTAACCCCAAGACCCTAAAGTCAGTTTTCAAGAGGGAAAGTGGCAAAATTCATCCCATTCATTGATGAAAGCATCTTGGAGGGTAAGTTTCCATCTTTATTTGTTCCTTTTCCCTTCTTCTTCAAGTTCCATGATTATTTTAAGGTCCATCAATGGTGGGTGAAAATCCTAGAATTAGTAAACCCTTAAATAATTGGTGGGTTGTTTATTTTATTGTTGACTAATCATCTAGGAGTATAGATTATCACTTTCTAGGAAGCGAATTTGATTTCTTATGGTTGGAATTGCTTGTTGAGACTTAGGGTTCTAATAAAAATGGAAGCTTTGTCCTAAAATCTATTTTAAGGGTAAAATTTATTAGAAAACCATGAATTGAAGTTTAATGATTGTAGAGATAGAAGTTGTGATCAATTCACCATTGAAGGATGGTTTCATCCAATTGAAAAGGGTAGAAATAAGTGGGTCTTCTTCCCCAAATTGTTGTTCTTTTTTAAATACATGGTTTGTTGCTTACTTAGCATCATATTGTTAGACTTTGACCGTTATGAGACGCTTCAAAAATAGAAAACTCGTGTGGAGTAATTCGTGGCTTCTGTTCTGCATTCGATGTAGGTTACGGCTTACTTTAGTTAGATTTTGATTAGCGAAATGTATGTATTGTATAGAATTGATGAGAGAAAGCATGATAGGTCTTCAGACATAGTGTTTTGGTTGGATATTAGCTAGGTTGGTATGACTTCTAATTTTGTGGGCTCGTCACCGTTACTTTATGTACTGAAACATGAGGTGTAGTTGTATCCATACTGTGGCAATTCGGGATGGATTTCTATTTAGTTGATTGTTATTGATGGTGGCTTGTGCCCTATTTTTCTGATTAGACTTAATGCCTAAATTGTCGCATTGTACTCAGTTCTCTCTTATTGTGACATATATTATCAGGGAAATGAACGATAATGAGTTTAGGTTTGAATTGTGATATAAAATTATGGCAGTATGTAGATGAAAACTTGATGTATGATTGATGTTGATGATAATATATAGAAAAGTGGAGCTTATTGGTGATATAAGAGTTAGTTGTGAGGCGTACTTGCTACATGTGGAAGTAAAGAGGGACATAGACTATTATGTTGGTTGAGATGATTGTATGATTCATTTCATGGCTGAGTTGATCCAAGTCTTGATATGACTTATGGCTTTGTGACGTACACCTTCACTATTGCTTTATTGGCTTGTATTGATTTACCACGTTTACACTCATTTATGCATTCATACACTCATGCATGATGGAAATGGTTTGGAAGACTTGTGGCTTGATGCCTTGTGTTTGACATTGAAATTAATGATTGTTCATAGTCCATACATACTAATGAACTGAAATAAATTGAGACATACATTGTGATGTGAAATTGTGTAGAAGTTAATATGATCTTCTTGATGAAATTGTGATACAAATTGATGACAATTGTGGTGAGAAGCTAATATGATCTTCTCGATGAAAATAATATACTACTTGATAATTGCTCATTAAGAGGGATGTAACAGTGTTTCTTGTATAATCGAATGGCTCCGGGTCCGAGGCTCTTTCCGAAATGGAAGGTGTATAAGCTCGAGTCCAAGGTAAATTTTGGGCTGAGGGAAATAAGTGACTCGGGTCCGAGAAGTGTTCCGGAATGAGTGATACATGATGTGGATCCGTGACCGAGGTTCTTTCCGGGGCGGAGGATTTATGGCTCGGGTCCGAGGAGTGTTTCGGAACGAGTGGTACATGGACACCATGGGTCCCCTGCAGGTCATGACCACTGAGCTATGACATCAGCAGCATGTGTGTACGGTGTGTATTTGGCCGCAGCATTGCATTGCACATCATCATATTTTGCATTGCACATCATCACATTTTATTCTGCATTATTATATGCTCGTTTGTTTCTGATTTTGGTATGGATGTTAAATGCCTATTATAATATAATGATGACCATTGACTGAGTAAAATTGTGGATTATTAACCCTACCCAGGGAAGGAAACTTGGGCTTCTGATTATCAGGTAAGATTATTGAAACTTGACAGACTTGTGGGTTAGAAGCTTTATCTTAGGTTGTGACTCTGTTATGGGATATTCTGTTACTTGGATTTGAGTATTAAGTGTCTGTCTGTCTATCTTGTTGATTTTATACTTTTATGCGTGAACTAATCTTAGTCGGCCTGTGATGCTTACCAATACATAGTGTTTATACTGATACTACCTTCTTTGCTTGCCTTTTTAGTGCGGTGTGTTCCAGAGATTTCATCCAGATTACATCTCTAGCTTGAAGCTAGTTTGCTCGATCAGATCTGAGGGTTAGCTTCTATCCATCCATGCCACTTGAAGATCTCTCTTTCCAGATGTCTACTTTCATTCCAGACATTATTCGTTATATTTGAGATATACTTCATTTTTTTAGATGTTGTTGGTTAGAGTCCTTATATGATGACTTTCAGATTTTGGGGGTGTAATAGTTAAGACTTCCGCAATTATATTATTTGTTAATTATAAACTATTTTACTTATTTATTCATTCACTTGTCTATTGATTGTAAATAAATGATTAAAGAAGTTGAATTGGCTAATGATTAATGGGTTAAAGGATAAGGGTTCGCCTACTAGTGATAATAAGGTAGGTGCCCGCACGATCAGTAATTAGGGTCGTGACATATTTATTTCACCCATGAACATTGCCTGGTTCATAAGTGCGTAGAGAATTGACCTTACAAAATTCTTCTTGAAGCGACTTACACTTCACACTTACATAGGTGATTGCTAAACATGTCATCCCATAGATACACTATTTGATATACCCTGTATCAAACTTAGAAATCATTAAAAAGCCTTAATTATTTATCCTAGTACTAAACATTGTCTTATCATGAGAATGGACTAAAAAGTTACTTTGACAGTGTTGAACCATCATTATCAATGACTTTGTTTGATCTCTTTGAACCTAGATCTTGGGATCTCCAGTCTTTTAGGTAGATTTACCGTCACGATGACTTGTCCTCACCCATAGTCCCATTCCCTTCGATGATCTTTCAACCACCTCTCTAGTTAGGCCTTTAGTTAGTGGATCCGACACATTATCTCTTGACTTAACGTAGTTAATTGTGATAATTCACTAGAGAGTAGTTGTCTAATGGTATTATGTCTTTGTCATATGTGACGAGACTTTTTGTCATACGTAACGCTCCCGGCCCTTTCTATTATTGATTGGCTATCGCAATGTAAGCATATTGGAACCAACGGTTTGGGCCAAAATGGAATGTCTTGTAAAAAATTGTTATGACCCGGGGCCATGACTAGTATCCGGGGCTAACCACCGAGCACCGCTCATTCTATTACTCATTTTGCATTCGTTTACACCTCTTATGCTCATAATCATGGAAAACTATTTTCATTTGAAACATATTCACTTTATATACATGAGCCCCTCAGCTATCAAAATAATATATATATATATATATACCAAAAGAATAATAAATGGCACCTCCGGAAAAATGGAGTGCTCTCAATCAGCTAATAGCTCCTACGAGTCTGGATCACCTCCCTGTCTACCTGTAGGCATGAACACAACGTCCAAAGAAAACGGACGTCAGTACGAACATTGTACTGAGTATGTAAGGCATCAACAATAATAACACATCAATAAAATGAGGAGGCATCAAAGGAGGAGCAATCTATAACTGACTGTGAATCATAAAGAAATAATGCATGCTGGCTTACTTTCATAATCATCATCATATCATGTATGCATATATGTATAAGATGCCCGACCATATAGGTATGGTGTGATAATCATTAGCGTTAACTTTGCGTCCAGGCCTCCCACGTCCGGGGTACCATCTCATGCCGCCCACTAGTGGTGTCTGCCCATGCCATCTGGCCATGGTGTATACGTTGCCCGCCTTAGCGGTGACTGCCCGGCCATATAGGCGCGGTGTAATGTCATCATCATATACTCATCATGATAGACTCATCATAATATACTCATCATAATGTACTCATCATAATGCATGTATGGAAACTCAAGAACAACTATACTTTATCGAGGTGACATAAGGTCGTGAACCCCCGATTAAGTTATGGAGCATTCATAAGCATTCTGCCTCACCTTGAAGGAATTAGCATATAAGGTGAGTGTATATAATAGATAACATCAATGGATTATAGATAGCGTCATTAGCTTTATAGGAACATCATATCATGGACTCTAGAGTCTTTAGACTTAAGCTCATCATCATCATTATCATACTCATGAGGTATCTCTTATCTTAAATGGATATTTATGAACATAGACTCTTAGTTTTCCGGAATATAGGAGATTCATGGAGAAGGAAGAAAATCATGCCATAATATTCATGCCTTAGAAAGAAAGGACTAGCCTTACATACCTTTGTCGTTAAACTATTCTAGCGCTTGATCGTTCTCCTTTAATGCTCACGTCTTTACCTTCAAAAGAGTTCGTATTGACATTAGCTAAACAATTATAAGAACGTGCTTACTAATGCAAGAGAAAATTGGGCAGCATTTCCTTTGTTTATACAACTTTCCTTATATTCCGTACCAACTCCCAAAAATCCATAACGTCATTCACAATATTGTAAACAGCAATCATCATTCATTTATAATATCCACATTTCATAATTTCACTTTAATCCCTTTATAATCATGATCATAGTTCACTATTACGCTTTCACATATATAACACTCATCCCATGTTCTAAAGGTCATTCATAACATACTTCATGTTCTAAAGGTCATTCATAACATACTTACATTCACAACATATCCATACTCATGATTCATTCCAAGTTATGGCTCAACAATGGCACTATTCCCACATTTATGACCCATTTCATATATTCTTCTATAATCCAAGTGTTTCAACTTTCCAACACCTCAATTAACATGGAAATACCATAAAACTCACCTTAGATAATGGAAGAATAAGTCTTGAGTGGAATACTCTTCTTGCACCCTAAAACCCTAATTCACTTCCCTTGAAATTTCTTGGCTTGGATGAACTTTGATGTATTTCATACACTTGGTTCACTTGAATCCTTGATATTGATCATTGATTTCCTTTGTTTTCATGTAGATGAAGTATATGGAACCTTCTAGAGGTCTTGAGAGAGATGAAGAAATGTGGGAAATGAAGTTAATGAAGTGGGAACATGTATTTGTGTTTGCAACTTAATCAGTCCGTTGGGACTTCCACGGAAACTTATACGGTCCGTGGAACATTGTATAGTCCGTATAAGTAGTTGTGGTTCACCACTGAGCAATTGACATCTCTACTGGGTGTTATACGGACCCTTATACGGACTGTGTAATGTTATACGGACCGTATAAGTCGGTCGTATAACCCCTTTCCCCTGAAATGATCTCCGTCGTTCGTTTGATCTCCAATCCTTATGGAACCTTCTTGACACTTGTTTAGCACTTCATTCACAATTTAAGGGACGTTATGACTCTTCTCCAAAATATCACTAAGTCATCATTAAGTCGATACTCGTAAATCTTGTCCGACACACAACATGTAACTTGCTTTTCTTAACCACTTTCTTATCCTACCTCGAATGTCTTTGAAATCTCTATTAGGGTCATCAAATCCTATTTCCTACTTATCAAGACATCGTATACTTTATGCCCTTCGTTGGCCTATCACTGTGCATTAACTGGAAATTTCCTAGGTGTAACATTCTTCCCCCCTTTTGGAACATTCGTCCTCAAATGTTAAGTGATCAGGGATCCTATAAAAATTTTGCCAGAGTTTCCCCTGTAATATAGCACTACCATCCTGTCACAACAACCCATAACAACATTGCCTCACAGGGCCACAGCACAATAGCAGTATAAATTGGCCACACACGACCCATATGCATAAAAGAAAAACATACATACCTCATAATCTCGATGTCTCATCATGAATCTCTTCCGGGGGATGAAATAAGTGCGGGTATTTGGACTTCATCTTCTCTTCCGCCTCCCAAGTCATTTCTTCTCAGTTGTTATTTTGCCACAAGACCTTAACTGAAGCTACTTCCTTATTTCGAAGACTTCGTACTTGCCTATCTAATATGGCAATGGGCACTTCATCATAAACTAGCTGTTCCGTCACATGGACATCATCTACTGGAACGATCCTCATAGGATCTCCAACACACTTGCGGAGCATTGAGACGTGGAAAACTGAATGGACCGATTCAAGTTCTAAAGGCAAGTCCAATTCATAAGCTACTTGACCCACCTTGCGGTTAATCTTATAGGGTCCGATATATCGAGGACTTAATTTTCCTTTCTTGCCAAATCTCATCACACCTTTCATTGGCGACACCTTCAAGAATACCCAATCATCAACCTGAAATTCTAAATTTCGTCGGCGGTTGTCCGCATATGACTTTTGGCGACTTTGGGCTGTCAACAATCGATCTCGGATCACCTTGACTTTTTCCACTGCTTGTTGGATCAACTCAGGGCCTATTAGCTGTACTTCTCCTATTTCAAACCATCCAATTGGAGATCTGCACTTCCTTCCATATAATGCTTCATGCGGAGCTATCTGAATACTGGAATGGTAGTTATTGTTGTATGCAAACTCAATTAGAGGTAGGTGGTCATCCTAACTACCACCAAAATCCAGAAAACATGCTCATAGCATATCCTCCAAGGTCTGAATAGTACGTTCGGCTTGCCCATCAGTTTGCGGATGAAACGCCGTGCTGAGCTTTACTTGAGTACCTAGACCTTCTTAGAAGGATTTCTAGAACTTAGCTGTAAATTGCGCTCCTCTATCTGTGATAATGGATATCGGAATACCATAGAGGCGCGAAATCTCCTTAAGATACAACCTTGCATAATTTTCTGCTACGTATGTGGTTCTGACAGGAAGAAAATGAGCTGCTTTCGTTAATCTATCTACAATCACCCATATGGAATCATACTGCCTCGGGAACGGGGTAATCCCACAATAAAATCCATATTGATCACTTCCCATTTCTAAGTAGGAATTTCTATTGCTTGCAATAATCCTCCTGGCTTTTGATGTTCGCTCTTTACTTGTTGGCAATTTGGACATTGAGCTACAAATTCTGCTATATCTCTCTTCATGCTATCCCACCAATATGTCAGCCTGAGATCATGATACATTTTTGTTGCTCCTGGATGAATAAAATACTGAGAATAATGAGCTTCTTCTAGGTTTCAATGACGCAATTCTGCAACATTCGGGACACACAGCCTGCCTCGGTATCTGAGAACTCCCTCTATAGAAGTTTCAAATGGAGACTTCTCTTTTTCATGAGTCGTATCTCTATAATGGCTCAACTGAGGGTCTTCATATTTTTGCTCTTTTACTTTCATGTTCAAGGACGAAACTGTGGGGTTATTAACATTAACTCCTACACCACCTGAATCAATTAGACGCACTCCAAGACTAGCTAGTTGGTGGAGCTCATGAATCAATTCTTTCTTCTCTGAGGGAACTTCACATAGACTGCCCATTGATCGGCGGCTAAGCGCATCAACTACTTCATTTGCCTTTCCGGGGTGGTATAAAATACTCACATCATAATCTTTCAATAATTCTAACCACAACCTCTGCCGCAGATTCAACTATTTCTATTTAAAAATGTATTGAAGACTCTTGTGATCTGTATAGATATCAACATGCACACCATACAAGTAATGTCTCCATATCTTTAATGCATGAATAACTGCAACCAATTCAAGATCATGAGTTGGGTAGTTCTTTTCATGTTTCCGCAATTGTCTCGAAGCATAAGCAATAACTCTACCATGCTGCATTAATACACACCCTAACCCAACGCCGAAGCATCACAAGACACAACATAACCATACGGCCTTCCGGGAGTGTCAAGACTGGAGCTGAGGTTAATCTGCCTTTCAACTCTTGGAAGCTGCGTTCACAAGTATCATTCCACCGAAATTTAGCTGACTTCTGGGTTAGCTTCGTCAATGGGCCGGAAATAGATGAAAATCCCTCTACGAATCTTCTATAGTACCCTGCTAATCCCAGAAAACTACCGACTTCTGTAAGCGTCGTAGGCCTTGGCCAAGTCTTCACAGCTTCAATTTTCTGAGTATCAACTCGAATGCCATCATCTGAAATAACATGACCCAAGAATGTCACAAAATTCAGCCAAAACTCGTACTTTGAAAATTTTGCATACAATTCCCAAGTTCGAAGAATTCCAAGAAAAATACGTAAATAGTCTGCATGTTCTAATTCTGTGCGAGAGTACACCAGAATATCATCAATGAATACTATTACGAATAGATCCAAGAGAAGCCTGAATACATTATTCATCAAATTCATGAACATTGCCGGTGCATTAGTTAACCCAAATGACATCACCCGAAATTCATAATGGCCATATGTCGTTCTTAAAGCCGTTTTGGGAATATCTTCTTCTTTAACTCTCACTTGATGATAACCCAACCTCAAGTCTATTTTGGAAAACCACTTGGCACCCTGTAGCTGATCAAATAAATCATCAATCCTTGGAAGAGGATATTTGTTCTTTATCGTCACCTTATTCAACTGCCTGTAATCAATGCACATTCGTAGGGAGTCATCTTTCTTTCTCACAAACAAGACTGGAACTCCTCATGGTGATGAACTGGGTCTAATAAACCCCTTCTCAAGTTAGCTCTTTCAATTCTGCCGGAGCCATTCGGTAGGGAGGAAGGCCTGGTAGTTTATTTGGAAATACATCCGAAAATTCATTCACTACCAGAACGGATTGGAAAGTTGGCGACTTTGCTTCGGTGTCATGAACTCGAACTAAATGATAAATATAGCCCTTAGCTATCATCTTTCTTGCCTTGAGGTAGGAAATAAACCTACCTCTTAGAGATGCCGTATTACCCTTCCATTCAAGTACGGGCTCTCCCGGAAATTGAAATCGAACTACTTTCATTCGGCAATAAACATTTGCATAACATGAGTCCAACCAATCCCTACCCATAACCACATCGAAATCTGACATTTCCAGCTCAACTAAATCAGCTTTAGTCTGGCGATTACATATCACAATTATACAATCTTTATACACTTGTCTAGTTATCACGGGATCACCAACTGGAGTAGATACCTCAAAAGGTTTAATTGGCTCGAATTTCACCCCAATACAACTAGTAACATATGGAGTAATATAGGATAAGGTAGAACCCGGATCTATCAATGCATACACATCATGGGAAAATACGGACAATGTGCACACCAGCACACATACGGGGAGGACTCGGAGATCAGTCCATCCTTTAAGCTGGCATACATACGGGGCTGAGTGGCACCTGAAGTAAATGCTCCCCCTCGGCCTCTACCTCGGCCTGCTGGAATCTGGGGAGTTTTCCCTACCGGGCGCACTAAAGAAGAACCGGTCGCTGATCCCGTGGGCTGGACCCTAACTCTACCACTCATCGACGGGCAATCTCACATCATGTGCCCAACCAGCCACGAGCATAGCAAGCCTACCAGAACCACGGTGACAACTCTCGAGAATGTAATCTACCGCACGCGTTTTGCATTGCGGTGCGGGGGTCTCCTGCCGGTGCCGGGGTCTCCTCTGGCTATAATATCCCCCAAACTGTGAACCTGGGGCCCTTGAACTCTAACCCTATCCTGGACGAAAGGAAAGATCAAAGGGGAGGTGCACTAGTCACCGACTGGCCTGAGTGTCTAGAATATGAATGCCTTGATCCCCCTCTATAATCATTGCCGCCTCCCTCATAGATGCGGCCTGTTACTTTGCCCTCTATCAATATCGCGATCACCCGCTGCCGAGGGTTGTCCTTAAATTCCGGGCATGGGCTTGAATACGGGAAATGTCCATCCCATCTTGCAACGAAGCCGTCAAACAATCCTTAAACAAATGTGGCCCTAAGCCACTCACAAATCTATGCACTCGATCTCCCATATCGGCCACCATATTCGGGGCATATCTAGCCAAAGAATTAAATTGAAGGCTATACTCCCGGGCGCTCATATTCCCTTGCTTCAAATTTAAAATCTATCCGCTCTAGCTCGGCAAACCACTGGTGGAAAATAGTGGCGAATGAAAGCATTTATGAATTCTTGTCAAACCGGAGGATGCGCATTCTCTTTTCTTGATGCTATCCAATTATTATACCATAAGACCGCCACAACCCGGAGTCTATATGGTGCCAACTCCACAGATTCAATTTCGGAGGCATGAATAATCTTTAATGTCCTCAACATTTCATCAATAAAGCCTTGCGGATCTTCACCCGGCTTTGACCCAAAGAACTCCAGAGGATTCAAACTCATAAAATCACGGGCTCGGTACTGGCCGACCGATCACTTAGGCCCTCGTTACCGTCCATTGTACCGGGTGGCAACTAACTGCGTCAGTAGATGAATAACTTCGGTCACTTGTTGACCCGAAGTAGTTGTGGAGGAAGCTGAGCATAGGCATGTGGGCCCAGAAGCCCCCCTTCTTGTTCTTCTGTAATAGGCGGAGTAGAAGTAGCATTAGACGGAGCCTCATTATGGGGATTCACCCTCATCTACATTCATTGGCGGCTCTCTTTCCACCCGCTTTTTCATTGTAGACTCGCCCTTCTGGGCGGCTTTAGCTTTTCCCTTTGGCGCCATTTCTGAAACCATAGCACACTATTAGGGAGGAGAAAATCTTATAACACAGCTCTATCGCACGATCTCTTAAGATGAAAGATGGTCATTTTTTCCTAAATGCCCTGTAGCCTCCTGTTTATTAGCATGGCGCGCAACACACCATAAATAAGACTCTACCAGACACGGCTCGTAGACACTTCCTAGGACTGAACTGCTCTAATACCACTTTTGTCATGACCCGAATAGGGCCATGACGGGTACCTGGGGCTAACCACCGAGCATCGCTCATTCTATTACTCATTCTGCATTCGTTTACACCTCTTATGCTTATAATCATGGAAAACTATTTTCATTTGAAACATATTCACTTTATATAAATGAGCCCCTCGGCTATCAAAATAATATATATATATATATATATATATATATATAGAATGAGGAACTTGTGAGACCATACTACCCACAACTGCACATGTACGAGCCTCTACTAGAGTACTAGACATATAGACGGGATAGGACACCGTCATGCCCAAAACATACATATATATATATATATATATACCAAAAGAATAATCAATGGCACCTCTGGGAAAATGAAGTGCTTTCAATCAGCTAATAGCTCCTACGGTACGGATCACCTCCTTGTCTACTCCGTAGGCATGAACACGAGCGTCTAAAGAAAACGGACGTCGATGCGAACATTGTCTTGAGTATGTAAGGCATCAATAATAATAACACATCAATAAAATGAGGAGGCATCAAAGGAGGAGCAATCAGAATCGGCGCGAATCATAAAGAAATAATGCATCTTTGGCTTACTTTCATAATCATCATCATATCATGTATGCATATGTATAAGCTGCCCGACCATATAGGTACGGTGTGATAATCATTAACATTAGCTAACGTCCAGGCCTCCCGCGTCCGGGGTAGCATCTCATGCCGCCCACTAGTGGTGTCTGCCCATGCCATCTGGCCATAGTGTATCTGTTGCCCGCGCCTAGCGATATTTGCACGGCCGTATAGGCGGGGTGTAATATCATCATCATATACTCATCATGATATACTCATCATAATATACTCATCATAATGTACTCATCATAATGCATGTATGGAAACTCAAGAACAACTATACTTTATCGGGGTGACATAAGGTCGTGAACCCCCGATTAAGTTATGGAGCATTCATAAGCATTACTGCCTCACCTTGAAGGAATTAGCATATAAGGTGAGTGTATATAATAGATAACATCAATGGATTATAGATAGCGTCATTAGCTTTATAGGAACATCATATCATGGACTCTAGAGTCTTTAGACTTAAGCTCATCATCATCATTATCGTACTCATGAGGTATCTCTTATCTTAAATGGCTATTTATGAACATAGACTCTTAGTTTTCCGGAATATAGAAGATTCATAGAGAAGGAGGAAAATCATGCCATAAGATTCATGCCTAAGAAAGAAAGGACTAGCCTCACATACCTTTGTCGTTCAACTATTCTAGTGCTTGATCGTTCTCCTTTCATGCTCACGTCTTTACCTTCAAGAGAGTTCGTATTGACATTAGCTAAACAATTATAAGAACGTGCTTACTAAAGCTAGAGAAAATTGGGCAGCATTTTCTTTGTTTATACAACTTTCCTCATATTCCGTACCAACTCCCAAACATCCATAACATCATTCACAATATTGTAAATAGCAATCATCGTTCATTTATACTATCCACATTTCATAATTTCACTTTAATCCCTTTATAATCATGATCATAGTTCACTATTATGCTTTCTCATATATAACACTCATCCCATGTTCTAAAGGTCATTCATAACATACTTACATTCACAACATATCCATATTCATGATTCATTCCAAGTTATGGCTCAACAATGGCACTATTCCCACATTTATGACCCATTTCATATATTCTTCTATAATCCAAGTGTTTCAAATTTCCAACTCCTCAATTAACATGAAAATACCATAAAACTCACCTTAGATAATGGAAGAATAAGTCTTGAGTGGAATATGTTCAACGCACCCCAAACCCTAATTCTAGCCCTTGAAATTTCTTGGCTAGGATGAACTTTGATGTATTTCATACACTTGATTCACTTGAATCCTTGATATTGATCTTTGATTTCCTTTGTTTTCTTGTAGATGAAGTATATGGAACCTTCTAGAGGTCTTGAGAGAGATGAAGAAATGTGGGAAATGAAATTAATGAAGTGGGAACATGTATTTGTGTTTGCAACAATTGAGTCGTCGGGACTTCCACGGACACTTATACGGTCCGTGGAACATTGCACGGTCCGTATAAGTGGTTGTGGTTCACCACTGAGCAATCGACATCTCTGCTGAGTGTTATACGGACCCTTATACGGACCGTATAATGTTATACGGACCGTATAAGTCGGTCGTATAACCCCTTTCCCCTGAAATGATCTCCGTCGTTCGTTTGATCTCCAATCCTTATGGAACCTTCTTAACACTTGTTTAGTACTTCATTAACAATCTAAGGGACGTTATGACTCTTCTCCAAAATATCACTAAGTCATCATTAAGTCGATACTCGTAAATCTTGTCCGGCACACAACATGTAACTTGCTTTCCTTAACCACTTTCTTATCCTACCTCGAATGTCTTTGAAATCTCTATTAGGGTCATCAAATGCTATTTCCTACTTATCAAGACATTGTATATGCCCTTCGTTGGCCTATTCACTGTACGTTAATGGGAAATTTCCTAGGTGTAACGAAGTCCGAACCGTTCGACAACCTTTTGGCTTTGTCTAAAGCTATGAACTCAGACTCCATTGTAAAGCGGGCGATACATGTCTTCTTGGATGATTTCCAAGACATTGCTCCCTACCAATGGTAAAAACGTATCCACTTGTGGATTTAGTTTCAGTTGATCTGATGATCCAATTCGCATCACTATATCCTTCAATAACTATGAGATACTTGTTGTAATGCAAAGCAAAGTTTTGAGTATGTTTCAAATGCCGCAAAAACTCGTTTCATTGCCATCTAATGATTTTGGTTGGGAATACTTGTGTAACGACTCAGTTTACTTATAACATAAGCGACATCTGCTCGTGTTCAGTTCATGATATACATCAAACTTCCCAGCACTCTGGCATAATCCAATTGAGAATGACTTTCACCTTTATTCTTAGCAAGAGCAAGGTTCACATCAATTGGTGTCTTTGCAACTTCAAAGTCCAAATACCTGAACTTTTCAAGTACCGTTTGGATATAATGAGATTGAGACAATGCTTATCGATCTTAATTCCCAAAATTAAATTGGAAACTCCTAAGTCCTTCGTATCAAACTTGCTATCAAACATGCGCTTAGTAGGATTTATATTAGCAATGTCGTTACTCGTTATCAATATATCATCCACATATAAACAAACAATGACGACATGATTTAGAGTGTTATGTCAACACATTCGTCACACTCATTCATCTTGAATCCATTTGACAGCATTGTATGGTCAAATTTCGCATGTCATTGTTTGGGTGCTTATTTTAGCCCCTAAAGAGACTTGACAAGTCGATACACCTTCTTCTCTTTCCTGGGAACTACAAACCCTTAAGGTTGTTCCATGAAAATTTCTTCCTCCAAATCTCCATTTAAGAAGGCTGTTTTCACATCTATTTGATGGATCTCAAGACCGTATACAGCGGCTAACGCTATTAATACCTGAATGGATGTAATCCTCGTTACCGGTGAGTAAGTATCAAAGTAATCAAGAAGGAAGTAATCAAGACCTTCTTATTATCTAAACCCTTTGACAACAAGTCTTGCCTTATATTTATCAATAGTGCCATCAGCTTTCATTTTCCTTTTGTAAATCCATTGGGAACCTAAAGGTTTGTTCCTTGGAGGAAGATCAACCAATTCCCAAGTATGGTTGTTGAATATGGATTCTATCTCACTATTTATTGCCTTTTCCTAGAATTGAGCTTCCGAGGAAAACATAGTTTCTTGAAATGTTCGAGACTTATTTTCCAACAGAAATGTTAGAAAATCTGGTCCAAAGGAAATAGATGTCCTTAAATGTTTGCTACGTCTTGGATTTTGCTCATCAAGAACATCTTCCTTTGTTTCTTCACGAGGTCATTTAGATCCTTCCCTAGACGACTCACATTCCCTTTTATATGGATATATATTTTCAAAAAAGTCGGCATTTTCTGATTCAATTACCGTATTCACATGAATGCCAGGATCTTCTGATTTGTGAATCAGAAATTACTATTTGTGGCATATCCTATGAAAACGCAATCAACGGAATTAGGTCCTATTTTAACCCTTCTAGGTTAATTAGGAACTTGCGCTTTAGCCAAACACCCCCACACTTTAAAGTAATTCAAGTTGTACTTTCTTCCTTTGCATTTTCATATGGAATAGATTGTGTTTTTTCTATGGGGCATTCAATTGAGTATTCAGTTATTCATAAAGATTGGCTTCTCCCCCACAATTTCCGAGTTAACCAAAACATATTAACAAGGTATTCATCATTTCCTTTAATATTCGATTTTTTCTTTTGATCCATTTCTTTGATGTGATCACTTTTGATAGCAAAATCGAAGTGTTGTTCATAAGGAAAACCACCTTTCGATTTTCTGAAGAGATACATCCCTTTCCATTAACACCTTTCACATAATTAAGAGAATATTTATGGGTTTCCCAACGTATTAGAACCAATTAATGGAACGAAGCCTCAGAAATACATAGCCAAATTTAGAAAAGCTCAGGTTTGTTTGGCCATATTGTGACATTTGAATTCATTTGAGTTCAATCACCATATACCAACCATTGGTGTTAGTAACTCCTATAATTAAATGATTTAAATTGTCTTCAGGAGAATCTTTCATCTATGAAACTATCTTCATGATACTTCTATTGCCAAAGTATTGCATCAAATATATTTTATTAACGTCCTCATGTCCAGTACTTCACTTTCGGTAACAGAACTAGAAATCCTTAGACATCTCTTGTTCGATAGTGAATTAATAATTCCATTACATTCCTTGTTCATACCATCCTGCTCTAACCAGACATAGAAATAATATCCCACCGTGATTTATGTAGTAGGTTCACCGAACATGGCTTAATCGTTTAATGAACCTTTAGAGTAAAACCAACAGAAATTTACTCAATGAAATATTATTTTCAAGAAACAATTGAATCAAGTAGATTTCATCAATTGCATCATCATTACACCGATTTGAGATGTACATTTTCCTTATCCTTGAAAAGGATAAAGCAAATGTGATACTAGATCACATTTTGTTTCTTTTCTTTCTGATCAATCAGTCTGTAACTTTTACTTAACTAGATATTGTCACACCCCAACCCTCGTCAGGGTGTGACGGGCACCCGACTCTCATCAGAGTCAAGCGAACCCTTAAGCGTCAACCCAAATTTTTTTTTTTAAAACAAGAATTGGAAGTTGTAAATGAAATACCAAAATCGACACGTAGCTCGAGATATCTCAAACATG